>NW_007726254.1:743633-766589 GCF_000696425.1 Galeopterus variegatus | reverse complement strand
GGGGGGGGGGGGGGGGGGGGGGGGCGTCGAAAATGAACAGATGACCAGGGCACACAGATACTTTTTTGAATGTTTAGGTGAAAGGAATGGTAGAAAGGACAAAAAAAAGGAAACCTCCATCTAACTCTGCTAACATGTTCCAGGATTCTGATCTAACCTGTGATTTTGGTCTATCATTAGAGGTAAAGTAGCATAACCTCAGAAAAGATACCTTAAAAAACATTATTGGCTTTTCTATGTCTTCTTAATGCTCTCAGCCATTTGTGTGCTTTATTAAGACAAGATGCTTTAACTCAAACAAAAATAAGACATCAGATGCACACGAGCAGGCTAAATATAAGGACCACCACAATGTAATTATTTCCTTGGCTCTATGAAGACTTTTCTTCTAAACTGGAAGCGTTATCTATTCCTTTCTGGGCAGAGTCTACACAAATTTGCAAAGTTGTGTGTGAGTGCTTGTGTAACATGATGGGAGGGCTTCTTGTGAAGCAAGGGTTTGAATTTTAGTCAGAAATTTGTGTACATTTTATTTTCCTTTTTAAAAAAGGTTTCCTTCTAAGACTCTCAGGAGATACTTGTACATCTCAACTTAAGAGAGAACCTACAACTGGCAATGACATTTAGATAGGCAGCTAGCAAGCCTATAGAAGAGCAAGACTTTAAAAGTATAATAAAGAAATCTCGTTTCTTTATTTATAGTCTAGTATTATTATTGAAAGCTGGGTAAAGAGTAATTTTAACACAATACAACTGATAATGATGCAGAACCATGTGCAGTCAAAGAAAAGGAGTCAGTAAGACAGAGAGGAGTGCATGAAATATTCAGAGATGTGGCCAGGGTCAGAATATGCAGGAGAACCCAGTACCACATCCAAAATGCATACACTATATAGAGGCTTGGTTTCCTCCACAAAGTGTGAGTACCTGTGGGTCTATTCACACACTCGACTGCATGAGTGCTAGAGATGCCCACTATAACCAAATTCAACAAACTACAAAAATTCTACTCAAAAGGGTAAGTCGATTTCTAAAATAGGGCTAGCTGGTTAGTTCAGTTACACCATGGTGCTGATAACACCAAAGTCCAGGGTTCAATCCCTGTATCAGGCAGCCGCCAAAAAACAAAACAGATTTCTAAAAATCTTATCCAAAATGAATAATATACCAAACTAAACGCTAACTTCCAAATAGAATATCCTAACAGAAGAAACCTAAAACCCCATTTACCGTGATGGTTCCTGGAGCTGACTCCGATGGACTCACAGAGCTTTGGTATACAATCCTGTCATGCACAGAACTCTGGTCATGGGAGGAAGACGTTGTTACTAGACTAGTGGAGCTCACAGATGAGCTAGTTAGACTGGAGGAGGTAATGACTGAAGTTGTATAGGTGGAGTTTGGTACTGCACTGGTCATTGGTAAGGATGTATTCAAAGGATCACTAAAAAGAGTAAAAGGTATTAGATGTAACCTTATGTCACTTTAGATAGCTTCATAAAATAGGACTTCAATTCATTATCATATTCTAAATTAAATAAACATGTAACTACTACATTCTTTAACTGTATTAAAGATGAACAACCCCCCCTGCGCACCCCCTCCCAAATGAGATGCCCCTAATTCAACTGACAGACAGAAGGATATCTTTAAGAATCATAGAGATTCTTTAAAGAATCTTTTTTTTTTTGTCCTTTTTTGAGACCAGCCGCACCGCGCTCAGCCAGTGAGCGTTGTGAGCGCACCGGTCATCCCTATATAGGATCCAAACCCGCTGCAGAAGCGCCTCTGCGCTCCCAGCGCCGCTGCGCTCCCAGCGCCGCACTCTCCCAAGTGCGCCACGGGCTCGGCCCTAAAGAATCTTTAAAAAGGGCTTTCCATCCCTGTTACTGGCCAGCTGCCAAAATAAATAAATAAAAAGGGAACTAAATTATCAGGTTTTGCCTCTGGAATGTGGAAAACTAATAAAATAAAACTCAAATCTGAGATTTTCTATTTGTATAATATTCCACTGAAAGAAAATCAGTATTCCAAAGGCATGTAGAAGTTGGATCCCTCCTAAATTACTGGCAGGAATGTAAAATGTTTTAGCCACTGTGAAGAAAGTTTGGTAGTTCCTCAAATGGTTAAATACAAGTTGGCATATAACCATAAATTTACCATAAATTCTGCTCCTAGGTATATATACAAAAATCTGAAAGCACACAAAACGAAACCAAGTGGCCATAACAGCATGATTCACTAAAGAAAAAGGAAAAAAAATCCAAATGTCCACCAACTAATGAATGAATGAAAAACCAAAATGTGGTATATCTACACAATGAAATATCTGGCTACAAAGAACCTGCATGAACCTTGACTACCTTATGCTGAGGGGCAGAGGAGGAAGGGGAACGGGGCAGAGAACCTCACACTAAGTGCAAGAAGTCAGACACAAAAGTCTACCTGTTGCATGACTCTAGTTATATGAAATGTCCACAACAAGCAAATCCAGAGGCTGATTACTGGTTGCCAAGGGACAGGGAGAGGAAGAAATTGGAAGTGTCTGCTATTGGAAGTGTCTGCTACAGGTAAGGGGTTTCTTTTGGGGGTGATGGGAAAAAAGTTCTGGAATTAATCATTGGTGATAGCTGCACAAACCCATTACCACAGGATGTATTGTCTCACCACATGATTTTTTAGGCTATATATTTTTTTGTTTTGCAAACAAAGGACTAAATTCAGTCAAAAACAGGGAAGAGAGAAGTTGTGTACCTTAAAGACTTCGAATACAAGCTGATGGGGATCTGATTACTATTTTCACTGCTTGGAACTGATCCAAATTCGGAGAGAGAGGGTTCTGAACCAAACTCCAGGGCCCCAAACTGAACATTTAATCCTGTGAAATCTGCTGAAGCAGGCATTTCCACTGCAGAAGCTGGAATCTGAAAAAGTAAAGCCAAGTCCCAAAGGTTTACAACAGAGCCAAATAAGCAACTGAGTTCCCTGGGCAATACTGGCTGGAATGAGGAGTAAGAGACAGAAGAAAGGAAAAAGGAATAGGACTTTTAAAAAAGAGAGTGAAAGAAAAAGAGCAAAGAAATATTAACAGGGGAATGGTCAGTGTTAATGCCACTAACTGCTTCTTAGAGGGGTGGGGGTGGAGTTGTGGTGGTGAATGGGTGAGGGAGGAGCGTGGGCACTGAGCTTACTAATGGTTTTAGGAACGCACAAAGGATGAAAGCATTACCTGGTCAAGAAAGCACACATCTTCCAACTGTGGGATACAGCAAAATATACAAGAACAACAGATTGTTTGAGCCAGATCTTTGAGTCTGTATTTGAATTAAGGGTCTCTGGCTCTCAGCACAAACCCATTCCCTCTAATATTAACCCAGACACTCAGAAAGGGCTGTATCCTCACAAAGCATATGTTTGACAAACACTGCATCACAGTTTCTGAGACTTAATATCCCTCTACTTGAGCTAGATGTTAAAATTAATCCACCTTTGGGACTGTGACTTCATGATGCAATGCTGACCTTAGAAACTGGAGGTATCCGTCGCTTAGGGAGTTTTATGTGTTTGGGCTGTGTTTGGTGGGCAGGCACAGTGATGTTTTTGACAGTCACGTTGGGAAGCTGCAAAAGTTTGTTCACAGTGGAAGTACTGTCTCCAGGCACTGATTCTTGAAGTTTTGCCTGGGAAAGACAAGACTCCAAACCAGGAGGAGGAACAGGGACTGCCTGCGTCTGGTGCTGCTGTCGCTGGCTCAACTGGCTAAGAACTGGGGATGGCTCAGGCTGAGATTTGAAATCTGTGTAAATGTAAAGAAAAAGAAAAGTAAGCAACGATTTTATTTAGGCACAGGGCTTTGAACCCCCTCTTCTACCCTCATTGATCATGATGAGTTCCATCGACACCAGTTTCTTCAAATGATCTTTTTTTTTTTTTTTTTTGTCTTTTGTCTTTTTCCGTGTCTGGCAACGGATCGCAACCCTCAGTGTTGCCCCCATACCGGACCGGGGACCGGCAACGGGATCGCAACCCTTGGTGTTGCTCCCGTGCCTCGCTCAGCCAGTGAGCGGGAACCGGTCTGTGTGGGGGATCCGAACCCTCGGGCGGGAGTGCCGCCGCGCTTCCCAAGCGGCGCACTTATCCAGTGCGCCACCGGACCGGCCCTTCAAATGATCTTTTTTTTTTTTTTTGTCTTTTGTCTTTTTCCGTGTCTGGCAACGGATCGCAACCCTCAGTGTTGCCCCCATACCGGACCGGGGACCGGCAACGGGATCGCAACCCTTGGTGTTGCTCCCGTGCCTCGCTCAGCCAGTGAGCGGGAACCGGTCTGTGTGGGGGATCCGAACCCTCGGGCGGGAGTGCCGCCGCGCTTCCCAAGCGGCGCACTTATCCAGTGCGCCACCGGACCGGCCCTTCAAATGATCTTTGAGATGAATCTGTTTTTCCATGAACTTTCTGAACTACCCGTGTGTGTGTGTGTGTGTGTGTGAGAGAGAGAGAGAGATGTATAATATCTGGTACATGATAAATGGAAAAGGATGCCTCAATAGGTTTGTATCTTATTTCCTATGCAGAGTGGAAATAACATTTTATGCTAAAGCATGTGGGATAGGGAACTAGCAAGAATACTGAGGTACTACACACACCACAAGCCATAAGCTAACAGAGAATTATATTTTTGTTGTTTTATGAATTTTGTACCATCTATGTGATGCTACAAAATCCAAAAAAGTACAAGAATGTGCATGATGAATATAAATCTCCCCTCCACCACTGTGCCCTTACTCCTCCACAAAGGCAAACACAGAACCAAGTTTCTTTAACATCTTCAGAGCTACTGTATCAAAATATTTACATAGAGACATTTATATATAACACCCAAACACACTACATACCTTACTTTCTTACAAACCATTTAATTTTCAGAGACTGTTCCACATTAATGTACAAAGAGCTACCTCATTCACTTTTATTACAACATAGAAATCCAGTATACATAGCATTGATTATTTTAAACTAGTACTATATTAATGAACTTTTATGTTTTCTAATCTCTTGCTATGTAAAATAATGCGGTAATGAATATATTTGTACGTAAGACATTTTGCTCAAGTGCAAGTATACCTGCAGGATCAACTGATAGAAAGAGTTGCTGGTTCACGGGGCAAATATACTTTAAATTTTGACAAACTTTGAAATTGCTATCTATAGATAGAATACATATATCCTTTTTAACATACTGTAATACCAAACTTTTATCTTTCCTGGTTTGATTGATGGAAAATGGTTTAAAGGAAATGCAAACTAAAATGATATAAATGCACTTAAGCATCATTTCATACATATACTTTAGTGTTCTTTTCCTATAGACTCTGTGGCCATTTGTTTACCTGGTTGTTGGTCTCCTTTATTTTCAGTTAATCCTTTTACACTAAGGAAACTAACCCTTTGTTTATGATATTTTCAAATATTTTTTTCATAGTTTATGTGCCTTTTAATTTGGTTATGATGTTTTCTGTCATGCCTAGAAAGGTCTCCCTCACACAGAATATATATAAATCCCCTTATGTTTTTCCTACAACTGTTGTAGATTGACAATTTATATTTAAATATTTGACCCATTTATATTTAAATACTTGACCTACTTTTTTTTTTTTTTTATAAGGATGCAACTTCATTTTCCAATTAGATATCCAATTGCAATAAACCATTTTTTCGCCACTGATTTAAAATGCCACTGCTATCATACAGGACAGAGAATGGCAATCCTTCTCTGTAAAGGGCCAGACAGTATACATTTTTGCCTTTCAAGGCCATCTGTCACCAACTACTCAACTGTGCGTTTGTAGATTGAAAGTAGCCAGACTTTGGCGCAAATAAAACTTAATCTACAGGGCCGGCCCGGTGGCGCACTGCTACAGTGCGCCACTTGGGAGCGCGGTGGCGCTCCCGCCGAGGGTTCGGATCCCACATACAGACCGGCCGCTCACTGGCTGAGCGAGGTGCGGGCGCAACACCGAGGGTTGCGATCCCGTTGCCGGTCCCGGCCCGGTACAGGCGCAACACCGAGGGTTGCGATCCGTTGCCGGTCACGAAAAAAGACAAAAAGGAAAAAAAAAAAACTTAATCTACAAAAAACAGGTGGCAGATCCAGTTTAGATGAATCCTTTTTTGAACTTGATATTAGAGGCATGTACCAAAAAGATAGGCTTTATAAAGAATATGGGAATAGCATGCTTACATCTAAAAACTCTTATTACTCATTAGTAAAGGTTTGGGAAAAAATTAACATAGAAGACCTACATATGCTATCAAAAAGGCCTGCTTGAAGAATGGCCTCTAGCTGGCATCTGGGAACTTGGAATGTTGGTATGTGCTAGGCAAAAGGTGCCAACACACTAACCCATTAGAGTGGCTAACTGTGCCTAGAATGTCTGCACAAACAATGTGGTATATGCTCAATATGTGCATATTTTTCCTTCTAGGAATGTGTAATTTTGTTATGTGCTAGGCAGAGGTTACCTACATATCCGGTCCCCAATAATAACCTTGGGCACCAAGTCACTAATGAATTTCCTTGGTAGACATCACTTCAAACCTAGGATTAGTCTCAGGTATTTCCAACACAGTAAGCCATTTCATTGAGCAGAGAAATGTGCATCTCTGTTTCTCAATATGCCCTCAACATAAACCAACCCACACAGTGAACTCTATGATTAAAATAACCCCCTGCTATTTGTTAATACAGTGTAGCATGTGAGCATTGGTGGGGAATGGTGGTTTAATGTCACAATTTCTATGGGAGTTTATTCCAGAACACATCCAGCTTACACATGGTGCCTTTATAATACAAACCACAGAAAGTAAAGTTTGACCAAATCATGGTAGATACGTACAAATGTTAGAATGAGAAAACATCACAGAGGGGATGATTTAAAATGCTATCCACATTCCACCTTCTGTCACCACCCTATTCTTTTTTTTTTTTTTCCTTTTTGTCTTTTTTACTGACCAGTAACGGGATCACAACCCTCGGTGTCGCGCCCGCACTGTGCTCAGCCAGTGAGCGGGAACCGGTCTCCACATGGGATCCGAACCCTCGGTGGGAGAGCCGCCGCGCTCCCAAGCGGCGCATTCTCCAGTGCGCCACCGGGACGGCCCTGTCACCACCCTATTCTAACAGAGCTCAGAAAATTCTGTCTATGCATTTATTCAAAGTGCTGTATACTCATATTTGCATGCTTTTACCATGCTTTTGCACGTCGTCAAAGCATCATCTTCTCAGCACCACACTCTCCCGAGTGAGCCACCAGGCCGGCCCCAAAGCATCATCTTCTACTACTACTACTATTACTGCTGCTGCTGCTACTACTACTACTAACAACAACAAAAGCAACAAATAAATTCAGGTATTATACAACAAAAAGAAGAATGACTTAATTCAGTACCTCTAAAGAGTTCTGCTAAAAAGAAACATCTCTGCACAAGTTCCATATTAGTGTTCACAAGTCAACATACTCTGCTGATGTTTAGCATGTCCTCAGTAGGAACAAACCAACATAGAAAATGCATACTTACCAAAATGACTGAAGACTGAGGACTGGGATGCTGAGGGCTTGAGATCCCAAGAAGTAGTAGTTGTGGGAGGATTTGTACTATTCTGCTGTGAACTTGGGGTGGTGGTAAACTGGCCCAAACTCGAAGTTTTCAACTGGTCCAAAATCTGGGAGCTGGTGATGTTTGCCATTTTTGATGGTGCAAGTTCTCCAAATCCTGAGCCGAGAACGGATGACTTTACAGGGAAATAAAAGTACAAATCCTCAGCAATACCAAATTTCTACCCCACACGTTAAAACGCACCAAGTATTTTCACAAGTATTTCAAAAACTGTAACCTAGAACAATTAGTAAGACTCACCTTAGAAAATACTACATGAAAATATTACTTATACAATAAAAACTGACCAAATAAATCCAGCAATCCTTCCAGATTCTGATGTAAGAGGTAAAGGGGAGGAAAATATTTGCCATTAATTTTAAGAAATTAATTTTTTTAAAAAGCCATGCCTGAAGTTCACAATTAAATATCACTTTTTTTAAACCAAACAGGAATATCATGAAGTAAATGACAAAGACATGCTTGACAAAAATATAATATTGTCTTAATGTGTGAACCACTGTAATCATCTTTAATAACTAGAATAGGTTTGGTCACAAAAGAGATCAGCCATAAGATCATCCTGCAAGATCAGATACAGGTCACAGAACTTAAGCTATTAATTTTCCAAAATCACACACTGAAATACACAGATATTTGAGGAAGGGCAAATACGTGGAAGTGGGGCTATGTTCATATCAAGATATTTATATGACCAGGAGCACCAAATATACTCCATAGGTACACAAAAAACAATGATAATCCTCTCCATCTGTCCTGTCAGATCATACACCAAGATCCAAAGAGAGTGAAAGCCTCTGACTAGAAAATACAGTGGAAGATCAACTGCATTTTAACATATTGAGACCATTCTGAAAGATAAGCTCTTCATCAAAAATAACATTTCAAATCCATCTAAGGTCAAAAACAGAAATTATTTGCAGTCCCACAAGAGGTTAGGTAAAGTAAGTTGAAGTAATTATTTCTGTTATCAATATTATTCAAAGACAGGGAGAGTCCCAGTTGTTGTGAGGAAATCCAAAATTCTCCATTGCAAGCTCATGTTATGCTATGGGCAGTTGTGGCACAGCAATAGCAGAATCTGCTCCTATTGGAACAGTTGTGCTAATAATGTTCCTTATCAGTGCTCCAGATTCTTTGCTCATGCTGTTAAGTTCCGCAATGATTATAAAGAGCAGTAGGGTTAAGAACCACTGCTCCAGGAAAATGCTAAACAAACAAGTCTTACCCCAGTTTCTCAAGGTGTTGGTCATGACATAAAGCAACATACTTGAAGGTCATGTAAAAACTCAAGCCCTACCTATGAATTCAGTGGCCAGGCCAAGAACTCCAGCAAGTCAGTATGGACGCTACATCATTACACCAGCAGCAGACGGAAAGGTAGAGGAGAAGACATTGGTGGTTCAATAAAAAAAATCAAGAGTTTTATTAGGTCTTCTCAAAATAGAGATGGCCTCATGCCTTGGGCTGTCCCACTTAAAGCACTGACTCCATCTCATACAAGGGAACTTCAAAGTTTGTGGAACAGGGCCGGCCCGGTGGCGCACTGCTATAGTGCGCCGCTTGGGAAGCGCGGCGGCGCTCCCGCCGAGGGTTTGGATCCCACATGCAGACCGGTTCCCGCTCACTGGCTGAGCGAGGCACGGGAGCAACGCCGAGGGTTGCGATCCCGTTGCCGGTCCCGGTCCGGTACGGGGGCGACACTGAGGGTTGCGATCCATTGCCGGACACGGAAAAAGACAAAAAGGAAAAAAAAAAAAGTTTGTGGAACAATAGAATTAAAGGGTAATGTAAATCTTTCCACAAACTTTTTTGAAGTATGCTTGTATACCAATGACACTAATAATGCCAAGTCCCCAAGCCCACAAAGTGATGTGACTATGGGGAGTTGAACACAGCAATGAAACATCTGCATATTCAATTCCCAATTTTACCTGGGTAAAGCAACTGATTTGCATCAGGTAGGGAAGAAAATTCTGTTTTTCAACAACAGATTTCAGGTAAAATACAGGAAAGAATGAACCAAAACAATTATTGCTAGTACAAACTTTAGGTCTATATTCATAGTCCTTTCAGCTTCCCCTTGCCAGCTCAGAATTTCACCATTCTGCAGCTACCTTCTCTCATAAGCTATGCTCTCAGCTACTACAATCAGCCTATCTTCACAATCTGCACTAACAGTTCCTGAAGTTCTTTCTCACAGGAACTTAATTAACTTTTGGAAATCAGAGTCGTACATGCAGCACTACATGACACTGTTTCAGTAAAAACACATCCAAACTATAAGAGCCTCTATTATATCTTCTGACATTTTAAGAAAAAGTAACTTTATTTAATGAAATAACAAAGAAAAATGTAAAAAATATAAGCACCTAGGCAGACATGGAAAGAACTATTTTTGCATGATTTTATAGCAAGCCAGTACTGACAAACATTTGCATTTAAGTAAATTGGAAGACATGTGAAAAACTTAACATATTAAGTATAGAAACAGACTTTGAAACAAGATAAAAATCATTAATTAGAAAGATGCTTTCAAATCTGACTGAGTGACCATTAGTTGAAAAGAATTCAACTTATCATAAAGAAATATTTTAGTCTTCATCCAGGAAACTCAGGTAGTTAAATTCCACATGGAATCATCAGATATGTGCTTGGAATTTATCACATCATTGTTTTCTGGACTAAGATCTACTGTAGAAATTTTTATATTTAGTAAATAATTGTAAAGCATGTGTCATATTCTAGCATACATTTGATAATGGGTACATTCCGTAAAATCCCATAATGAAACAAAAGTAGTTTACCAGACTCTGAGGAGAACAGGAGTTGACAGCGGTGGAGCTGCCAGTCCCTGTTGCCATCTGATTGTTGTGCTGAGAATTTGTGAAGACAAGAGCTTGACCAAAGCCCTGCTGTTGGGAAGTTTCAAAGGAGTTGACTTCTGAGGCTTGACTAGGAGGAACAGGCTTCTGGAGCAAGGCTACCAGATCAATGCTAAGCAGACAAAAAGCAAATGAGGAACCAGTCATAAGCAAATCTTACCAACAAATGAATTTGAGAAGTAAATTTCTGCTAAAAATCATCTAAATGAGAACCTTCGGAAAATGGGGTACAAGGGAGCCAAAAGAAGGGGCATCAATCCCCGGCCCCAAAAGCATACGAAGCCACAGAGACAGAAGTAGGGCTTTGCAAAGAAGAGAAACAAAAAGGTATATTGAGAAATTTTCACAAAAATGACACAATGATAACTGATTTAAAAACCTGGAGTAAACAATTTTCTGAAGCTTGGATCATTTTGTTTAGAATATTTTACCCCAGGGCCGGCCCGGTGGCGCACTGCTACAGTGCGCCGCTTGGGAGCGCAGCGGCGCTCCCGCCGAGGGTTCGGATCCCACATACAGACCGGTTCCCGCTCACTGGCTGAGCGAGGTGCGGGCACAACACCGAGGGTTGCGATCCCGTTGCCGGTCCCGGTCCGGTGTGGGCGCGACACTGAGGGCTGCGATCCGTTGCCGGTCACAAAAAAAGAGTAGTGAATCTGTATTCTTAGGAAATGAAGAGCCATACTAAACCATTCAGTAAGTTTCACATTTATCTTAAATATTCCTAAAACTTTTGCATTCTATCCCATAATATATTTAAATTTACACATACAGTTAACCTTTGAACAACAAAGGGGTTAGGGACATCCCCCTGCACAGTTGAAAATTCATGTATAAGCTTTGACTCCCCCAAAACTATTAATACCCTACTATTAACTGGAAGCCTTACCAATAACATAAAGTCAATTAACACATATTCTGTATGTTATATATATTACAGACTGTACTCTTACAATAAAGTAAGCTAAAGAGAATGTTACTAAGAAAATAATAAGGAAGAGAAATCCATAAGAGATCACTTTTTTACTGTGATAAGCAATTTACTGGAGAGAAGAGATGCTCATGCAGAGATGGTGAGCATCACTCGGCAATGTTTTAAGTGGATGCTCGCAACACCTGTGCTCACTGCAATAGCAACAGGGGGTGGCTACAGAATTACAGTAGTGCAGTATGTACTATAGTTAATTTTATGCAGTTATGATTTAATACTGCATCTTTACATTTGTTTACATTTCTCACAACTTCAAAGAGCACCATGTATGGTCTATTAGTGTTTGTGTGGTTTTTGATAAATTTTAATTTTTTATAATAGATTTGTGTATATTTTATGGTAGTAAATGATAAAATATACTAGTACCTACAAATATTTTATGCATTCATGACATACCTTTTTCTTAATTCTTCTGATATTTCTAGGCTACACAGTTTGTCTTTGATTGTCAAAAATTTCCAAATGAAACATCTGCATATTCAATTCCCAATTTTACCTGGGTAAAGCAACTGATTTGCATCAGGTAGGGAAGAAAATTCTGTTTTTCAACAACAGATTTCAGGTAAAATACAGGAAAGAATGAACCAAAACAATTATTGCTAGTACAAACTTTAGGTCTATATTCATAGTCCTTTCAGCTTCCCCTTGCCAGCTCAGAATTTCACCATTCTGCAGCTACCTTCTCTCATAAGCTATGCTCTCAGCTACTACAATCAGCCTATCTTCACAATCTGCACTAACAGTTCCTGAAGTTCTTTCTCACAGGAACTTAATTAACTTTTGGAAATCAGAGTCGTACCCACCGAGGGTTCGGATCCCACATGCAGACCGGTTCCCGCTCACTGGCTGAGCGAGGTGCGGGCGCGACACCGAGGGTTGCGATCCCGTTGCCAGTCCCGGTCCGGTACAGGCGCGACACTGAGGGTTGCGATCCGTTGCCAGACACGAAAAAAGACAAAAAGGAAAAAAAAAATTTTTTTCCAAAAAATTTTCCAATATACTTATTGAAAAAAATCTGCGTAAGTGGACACACACAGTTCAAATCCATGTTGTTCAAGGGTCAACTGTGTATCACATAATTTTCTCTCATAAATATTAAAAAATAAATGTACAATACTTTAACAAATACTCTGTTAACTAGAAATCTTGATATGCCCCCAGAGAGACACATATTCCAATTTGAGAAGCATAACCTGAAAGCATGAGGAAGAAATCATGTTCCAGATAAATACTACCTGATACGTGAATGAGCTGCTAACTTCCTGTACCAACTTTTCTCCAACCTTACCTAGTATAGCAGGACCTGCAAGATGCTCAGGATTACCTAACGTGGTAATGCACTCCATTAAATCCTTTCAAAGTCCAGTTCCCAATCTGTTCTCCTACCTGAAATACTCACCATGCTGGTGAAATAGGAATATTCTGCAAGGTCAAATAATTCAAGACTCACTCCTGATACAGAGCAAAGTTCCTAGCCCAAGTTCCTCTCCTTACACACTGCCACTGTAAATCTCTGATAGCCAAGTTGAAAATAAAAGAATCACTAAAAAGTCTAGTAAATTCTTTTTGATGAAAATAATCCTAAAAATTTACTGAGCCATAAATACAATGAAGAAGGTACATGCACTTAACAAGAAATTCTGAGCAAGTCACAAAACAATATATTCCAAGACATAACCTTTAATCATTTTTATTTCTCTATAATGAAGTCTTATAACATTCTCATTTAGCATGAGATTGAACACGTTAGGTTAAAAACTGCCTTCACTTCTAAGGTGTCATATAATCTAGGCTTTCATCTCTCCAGACCACTGCATTTTGAAACCATTGTCAAAGATGTTTAAGGTTATCGTGAAAACTAGGATGTACATAAAAGCTCTTCAGTAATTCAGTTCAGTACAATTTCTAAGAATGTTGCTATTACCCCCAAAGCTCCTTTCTTTTCTGTAATCTAGATTAAAAAAAATAGAACCCATACAAAATAAGAAGTTTGTATTAGCTTTGAGAAGATCTAAATAAATAGTAAAATACAAAGAAACCAAAGAATATAATGTATTGAGTTCATTCCGTCAAAAAAAACAATAGGTTTAGAAAAGTGAAGAGAGCAACCATTAAATAGCTTTAACAATCTCTGCTGAAATTGCTAACAAATGACAAAAATAATTGCTATTCTAACTCATCAGTGGATACAACTAATTAGGAAATGATTGAAGCTCTGTGTAAGCACCAGGTAGGGGTAAAATAAAGGTTAGTTTTAGATGAAAAGGAAAAAAAAAAAAGAAGAACCAAAAATGAAAACACTTTCCCTGAGGCAACAAATTTCAGTTATGCTTTGTATAACAAACAAAAGACAGCAAAAAATATTTACCTTTGCTCAATTGTGACACAATTCTCGGCTGGAACAGAGGAAGCAGTGAAGACCTTTGTTTCAGAAAGCTATATGAAAAGTTTAAATTTATTTTTTAAAAAGTTTTAATTTATTCTATAAATATGAAACCAAAATATATTGAATTCCTAACAATTTTTAGTCAACAGTATACTCTTATAGTTCACCTACAAGATGTTCCACACAATTGACCATGATGAGTACTTTTCCTCAGGTGAAGGTAATTTTAGACTGATAAGCCTGCAAGAATGATTTCGCATCAGGGAAATGGTGAGAATAATGGGAAACCACGCAGTGAAATAAAGTCAAACCAGGGTTCAAATCCCAGTCGCATTATTCTATTTGACATTATACAAAATGAGAGTACCAATTAAACCATCACAAGTTACCAAAAATGTCCTCCAAAGTTGAAATATTTAAAAAGATAAAATAATTGGTTCTATAGACAAATGTCTTTTGTATTTCATTGATTAATAATTTACATTTCATTTTTATTATATCATGGGTTTCTTTTATTTTTAAAAAATTTATTCTACTAAGGTATAGCACATAGAATAAACTGCAAATATTCAAACTGAATAATTGAATGAGTCGTGAAACCAACACCACAATCAAGACAATGAACATATTTTTCACTCCCCAAAAGTTTTCTCCTGTCCCTGTGTAATCCCTAACTCTCACCACTTGCTTGTATCCTAGGCAACCACTGGTGTGCTTTCTATCACTATAGATCAGGTTTCATTTTCAAGAATTTTAAATTAAATCAAAGCATACACTCTTATATACCTGGCTTTTTTCACTTGACATAATTATTTTGAGATTCATGCATACTGTTTTAACTCACTTTTAGTGTGCTCAAGTTCAATTTTTTGAACCTCAATTGACATTAATGATAGGCATTCTCTTTATTTTTTCAAAAGAAAGAGGGTTTTGAAAAACAGAAAAATGTTGATCTAATGAGATAACATGGAAAACTAATAAAAATGCTATTCAAAGGTTCCTATAATTCTTATCAACCCTAAAAGTCTCAAAACTCTGAAATATTGTATAAAACCAGACTTCCTGAGACAGTAATATGTAAGCAGGGTTAGAGGGCACAGTGGGTGTCCATTTTCTTTAAAAACAAAATGTACTAAATTGATTACTGATTCAACCAGAAGAGCCTTTCTTGCAACCTGTTCCAAGGCAGTGTCTTAAGGGTACCAGTGAATCCATTTTTGCCTCAGAGAAACTTAAATAGTTAAGAAAAAGGAAGAAGTAACATGGCAGTAAAATAAAAAGCAATGACATTAAGTCTAAAGCCTTACAGATACAAAGTTCAAGGTAAATCAGAACTACTATAATCAATGACATCATATCTAACCCTGTCAAAGTACAGACGACTGGACTGTTTCCTTCTCTTTCTTAAAAAAAAAGGGGAGAGGGGACATCAATAGTTATTGTTCTAAAGTGTAAAAGGAATTTAAGATTCGCTTTTTAGAGTGTTCCCCTGCCAATGAGCATTACTTTGTATCACCGCATGAAAATGTTAAATTTATTCTAATTCCAGAGAAAAGGAGATGCCCAAATTCCCAATTTGAACTCTTTTCAGGAATTACATATAGTGATACAGCAGAATATTAATGTCTGTGGGTGTACATATTACCTGTAATATAACTTCCATCATAAAACCTCATTTGCAGGAATGCTATTATAATATTCGTTACACAAATAAAAAATAGGAGGCTCAAGATGAAGATGAAAAATAGGAGGCTAGAATTTGAATACAGTTCTTTTGCCTTCTGATACCCTGCTGATTTTCTAACCTGCTTGCTGACCCTGACAGGCAAAGAGATGTAAAGCTTTTAGCCATGGAAACCTCCCCCCATTCCCCAAAAAATTCTTAGCAAAAATTCTAATAATACAAAACATTTGAAAGTAGGACTGTTTGAAAATGAAATAAGGTGTCCACAGGCTGCTCACTTTTCCTTCCCCTTAACATTGGTGTACATCCCTCCACAGATTGAAATAACCATTTATCTAGTCTAGCCCTTCGCATTACAGGTAATATCATACCTCTACTGATGCAGAGTCAGAGACAGAGACAGCTACAGAGCCAGGTGGCATCATACCCAAAGACCTTAATGTTAGTGTACAGCAGCAGTGAAAATATACCCTAAATCTCCTAAATCCCAATCAAATGAGTATATCTACTCTAATCCTTCTTCAGATTCTATTCAGCTCACTCCCTAACAAACTGGATTTAATATTGCTTAATAAAAAAAAAAAAAAAGAAGCGTAAGTGCAAACTTGTAAAAAAAAAATGTATTTGTGAGTTAAGTCTGTTAAAAGTAATTTTTACAAAGTAAAAATGAATCTATGCTACAGTGTTATTAAAACACTACTTGGAAGCCAAATAATACTGTATATGGGGAAGTACTCATTCTTTTTTTCACAACGAGGGCTAGCCAGTTAGCACACTCAGTTAGAGCATAGTGCTGATAACACCAAGCACCAAGGTCAAGGGTTCAGAGCCCTGTACTGGTCAGCTGCCAAAACAAAACAAAAACCTAGGCAATTACTTTTTTTTCAGAAAGGAAAAACCAAGACCCAAGGAACGGTGCTTTAAGGTCATTAAACAAGTCATGTAGAAATCATGCTTCTTGTTTCCCATTCCAAGCAGTTATTGTCCAACATAAACAGAAATACACATGAGAGACAGAGGAAAAAAATTATAAATCTCAAAGTTCGGGTACTTGATGTAATTTTGAAGACCAGTACTTGTAACCCTTTTACTCTTTCCCTCCCACTGTCTGCTCAAACTCTGTCATGTACATACTTCTGTTCTGGAATTTGGGAGTCAAACAGAAAAATGGTATAAAATATGGTATTTGGCTAGTTACCTTTTTCATTATTTAATTTGGATATTTTTTCTCAAAAAACATCTTAGCTAGGGCTGGCCCGGTGGCGCACTGGAGAGTGCGCTGCTTGGGAGCGCGGCAGCGCTCCCGCCGAGGGGTCGGATCCCACGTGGAGACCGGTTCCCGCTCACTGGCTGAGCGCGGTGCGGGCGCACCACCGAGGGTTGTGATCCCATTGCCGGTCCCCGGTTCGGGCGCGACACCGAGGGTTGCGATCCCGTTACCGGTCAGTAAAAAAGACAAAAAGAAAAAAAATATATATATATATATCTTAGCTAAAACCAGAACTTATAGATTAACACTACCCAGGAGCTAGTGTACTACTCTGAAAATTGTCCATGGAATAAATAAATACAAAAAGAAGAGTTCTAGTCAAAAGCAGAAGAGGTAGGAAAAGGAACCAGAATGAATTATTCAGGTTAATTTCAACCGTGACTCAAAATGTAGAATTGCTTTCCTTTAATAAAAATACTCTAAACAATATGTAATAGTCCACAAATCAGAGCAACAGAGTAAACTGGCTATCAGGTTGAACAAAACAGAGACAAGCTAAAAAAAAATTCAGTCCTACTTAACACTTGGTCTTTTTTTTTTTTTTTTTTAAAGATGACCGGTAAGGGGATCTTAACCCTTGACTTGGTGTTGTCAGCACCATGCCCTCCCAAGTGAGCGAACCAGCCATCCCTATATAAGAATCCAAACCCTTGGCCTTGGTGTTATCAGCACCACACACTCCCAAGTGAGCCATGGGCTGGCCCCAACACCTGGTCATTTTTAAGCAGATGCTTTTATAACCAAGTTCCTTAAAAATCTGAAAACACTAACTTCCTTCTGAGAAGCTTTTGCTAAAAAAAAAAGCTAACTATCTAAGAACACGGATAGGATAAATGCCAGAAAAGGAACCAAGATGAGATAAGATGTCTCAGTCTTTCTTCCAATCACAGATGTCCCTACCAGACACCAAAGAAAGATGAATCTGATCTGATGCCAAACACTTACATCTTCAGTCCAGTCTTCTGTTGTCCACTCTTCCACAGAATTCTTCCAGGCCCCTGTGGGGTATGACAACAATCAAAGTTCACACCACAAAGTCAAATATAGTCTGATTCCATATGATTATTTATTGTGTACTGTGCAAAACAAACAAAAATCATATACTTCATATATCTCATCAGTAACTTAGTTTACAATTCAAGAAATATGAGGCTCTTAATCTATTCTCAATAAAATCAGTAATGTTTTCAAATGCAACTTGGCTAGTATTATCTACATAAACTCAAATCAATGTCTCAGATTGATTTTGCTTCAATTTAGATTATATCCAAGCAATTCTGCCATAAGTAAGAAAGTATGGACACAACACAAATACACACATTTAACAATGGGTTAATTCCTTATTATATATATGCTACAACAGTATTATATAATATATATTAAAACAGAACAATGATATTATATAATATATATATTAAAACAGAACAAAACTCATTTTAAGGTAAATCTACCTAAGACCCTATTTCAGGTGGATTACTGAATTATCAAATTTAGAGAAGCATCCTTTTTTATAAAATATTAGCTCTACTAGATGGTTTCCTGAAAGGTAATCAGCAAAGGTTAATGTTACTCCTGTTCATATCAAATCTGCTACTGTAAGTCCTGAGGAGCAGGTGCAGATGACATACTCAAACATTTCCTACAGAATAATCACCCATGAAACAGTGCTTTAAAGTGATGGTATTCAAAAATCCTAACTTAAGGGCCGGCCTGTGGCTCACTTGGGAGAGTATGGTGCTGATAACTCCAAGGCAATGGGTTCAGATCCCTATATAGGGATGGCCAGTTAGCTCACTTGGGAGAGCATGGTGCTAACAACACCAAGTCAAGGGTTAAGATCCCCTTACCAGTCATCTTCTTAAAAAAACAAATAAAAAAAAAAAAGCCCCCAAAATCCTAACTTAGTACTTTATGGATCCTGTGTAGTACAGGCCTATTATTTTAAAACATGTATGGAGGGCCGGCCCGGTGGCGCACTGCTACAGTGCGCCGCTTGGGAGCGCGGTGGCGCTCCCGCGGAGGGGTCGGATCCAACATACAGACCGGTTCCCGCTCACTGGCTGAGCAAGGTGCGGGCGCAACACCGAGGGTTGCGGTCCCCTTGCCGGTCCCGGTCCGGTACGGGGGCGACACTGAGGGTTGCGATCCATTGCCGGGCGCGAAAAAGGACAAAAAGGACAAAAAAAAAACATGTATGGAAACATATACCCATAGATAGTGGTTTTAAAAGGAAATACACCAAGATACTAACAATAACCACCCCCGGAAACTAGGATTGTGGAATTTTTCAGTTCCCTCACGGGAAGAAAGGAGTTAAGCAAAATCCCATTTCTCTCCAAAAGTGTGTGAGTGGGGCAGGGAAGGGGAAGACAAAGAGGGACACAAAAAAGGCAGGTGACCATGTCTAACTTCCTTGGAATTGTACTATTAATCTAATTGACCTCCTCGTAAATAAAATGATGGTTGTTTCCTAGGAAAAGAGTCCTTATCTATGAAATGCTTTTAATGGGATGTCCCTGATGTAGGACTGACTAGTCATGTCAATCACAGAATCTATGGATTTATGTAGCATGGCTCCCTGTAAAATGCTTGGAGGTGGCAGGGAGAAGAGGGCCTTGTTGGTACCCAGGATAGCAAGACCACTAATAGGGTTCCCGTGGACCCACATAGGAGCAAGGAGCCACAACTGAAAAAATGGAGCCACTCAGAGGCCAGTGAGTCATCACAAGGGACTAGTACATGGCCCATCCCATGGGAGTGTTTGGAGAGGGGGCAGTGGGGAAGACGGGCCCACCAGGAGAACACTGGAACACAGCAAGGACAGCTGATCTGCACTCCAATCAGCACAGGACCACTCAGAGGAGACTGGTCAGGAATATAGAATTGCATGGGGTGCAGTTTGGTAAAAAGACTCAGGTGCAAATCAGAGTTACTACACAACCCAGGTGCACTGAGTCTCTGGAGAGCTGGAAATACCTATAAAGTCAACCATTATAACCTGTACTGCACAAAAAGCCTTCCCTAGGGAAGCAGCAGCAAAGCAGCAATTTAGCTAAACCACAGAGCTCAGGTGTTGATCTCAACAGGAAGTTCCCCCACTTTAGAAGAAAACAACAGACAAAAAAATTAGTTCCGGCTCAGACACACCACCACTGCCTTGAGTCTGCCAACAGACACAAGGCATGCAGCTAGGGACCAGATCCCCATCCCACAACCAGGCACATTGTGACAGCACCTCAGGGCCTGCCCAAGGATCAGAGGGATAGAGCTGGGGACCAGACCCCCCCACAACCAGGCACACCACCAGTACCAAGGAGCATGCCAACAGCATCCATGTGGGTGGCCCACCACAGCCACCACAATAACCATGACTGCTGCAAAGTGGCTACATGCCACAACCACCAAGCAGACGGTCTACCAGCCACTGGAGTACACTGACACAAGGAAAGTCATCAGCAGAAATAAGTAAAGAAGGGCCGGCCCGGTGGCGCACTCGGTTGAGTGCGGCGCTTGGGAGTGCGGCGGTGCTCCCGCTGAGGGTTCGGATCCCATATAGAGACTGGTCCGCTCACTGGCTGAACGCGGTGCGGGCGCGACACCGAGGGTTGCGATCCCATTGCCGGTCACGGTAACCAGGCGCGACACCGAGGGTTGCAATCCCGTTACTGGTCAGGAAAAAACACAAAAAAAAAAGGAAAAAAAAAAAAAGAAAAGAAGAGGATGTCTTTCTACAAAGCCCATTCCAGAGCGACAGAAGAAGCATGTACTCTATGATTATACTGGGAGACCTGATCACACCTCTCAGCATTGGACAGATCATCTAGGCAACAAATTAACAGAGTAACCATCATTCTTTCAGAAGGAGAAAAGAAATCTAGAGTTATCAGAGGAGGGAGGGGAGTAGGTGAGGGGGATGGGGTGAGATTGGACAAGGGGCATAAAGAATAAGTATGATTTGTAACAATACATATGCCAGAAATACTGATTTCATCAACATATCTCAACATTGAACCCCCAAAATACGTATAATCAATTCTGATTCAATAAAAATAAATAAAAAATTAATAAGATATAACATAAATAAAGCAAGCAAAAAACATAGTATGTAGTAGTCTGCAGGAAAAACAGGCCAACGAAGTTGGAAGCACAAATGCAACATGTTAGAGTGGTATGCCAGGAAAGCCCCATGTCAGGAGCAAGAGCGAAGTTATTGCAGTGACCTGCCATCCTGACACAGACTGTAAAAAGTGCTAGACATTAGATACATACACACACGGGCTCATGTCCTAATCCAATTTTGGAATATTATAATTTTAGTTAGAACGTGATCTTTGGCCTGAGGAGAGGAGCGTCAACAGCAGCACGATGGGAATGTCTATTAAAATGCTTTGCCCAGTTTTTAATCAGGTTGTCTTGAAGGACTGTATTCTTGCTGCCGAACAAGATGCCTCTCTCCTGGAAGAATGGTATTTAGAAAGCAAGATCTGGGACTTCCAGTCAAGATGGCAGAATAGATGGTCCCTAGCATCACTCTCTCCCACAAATCAACTGATTTACAACTATAAAAACATAATATCAAGTGCATACGGAATGGGGAGACGTCCAGCGTGGGAGGCAGAAGCTCTGCGGAGACCACAAGCCCTACAGGGCAGCTGTCGCATGATCCAGCATAGGCTTCACCGCCGCCACCCGGCTCCATTCCCAGCCCAGCACAGTGTGCAGCACAGAGTAGGGAGACGTACGGCAGGGGAGGCGGAGGCTCCACAGATACCACACCCCCTGTGGGGCCGCCACTGCATGATCCAGCAGGTAGGCTTCACCGCAGGCACCCGGCTCCATTCCCAGCCCGGCCTAGTGCACATGGAGAAGGGTGACATCCGCAGAGCAGGCGGGAAATCCGCAGGGACCACACCGCCACAGCGCGATCCAACAACACGGCCCAGTGGGGACAGAGCAGGGAGACGTCCAGCGGGGGAGGCAGAAGCTCCGCAGAGACCACACACCCTGTGGGGGGGCTGCTGCCACGCAATCCAGCAGCAGGTAGGCTTCACCACCACCTGGCTTCATCCAGCCCAGCCCAACACGCACGGAGCATGGAGACGTCCAGCACAGGAGGTGGAAGAACAGCAGAGACCACACACCCTGTGATACTGCCCCAAGACCCAGCAGCCCAGCGGACTCCAAGACAACCAGAGAGGTGGCTCCCCGGTGAGCCACAAGACAACCAGAGAGGTGGCTCCCCGGTGAGCCCCAAGACCCAAGGCAACCACACACGCAAGGCACTAGTGGCCAACTGAGCAGTCACCAAGGTAGCCATACCAAATTGGCAACCACAGCAACATATTAGTCAGTCAATAATGTCAAACCTGTGGACTGTGAAACCCCCTCCTACAATGAATAAATAAATCAAAAAAAAGATACCAGATATATGAAAAATCAAAAAAGTACACCACCAAAGGATAATAACTCTAAAGCTCTAGATCCTATAAACAAGAAGCCCTTGAAATGACTGACAAGGAATTTTGAGTGATAATTCTAAAGAAACTGAATGACATACAAGAAACTCAGCTAGACATCATGATGAAATGAGGAAAAGTATACAGGACCTGAAAGAGGAAATGTACAAGGAAATCAATGTCCTGAAAAAAAATGTAGCAGAACTTGCCGAACAGAAGAAGTTATTCAGTGAAATAAAAAACACAACAGAGAGTTTAACCAGCAGGCTTGTGGAAGTTGAAGAGAGAACCTCTGAACTTAAAGATGGGCTGTTTGAAATAATACAAGCAGACAAAAAAGAAAAAAGAATCAAAGGCATTGAAGAAAACCTGAGAGAGATATCAGACAACCTTAAGCGCTCAAATATCCGAGTCATGGGTATTCCAGAAGGGGAGGAAAAAGGAGATTGCACCGAAAACATATTCAACAAAATAGTGGCAGAAAACTTCCCAGGTATAGGAAAAATCACAGATATTCAGATCCAGGAAGCTCAATGATCTCCAAACATATTCAAGCCAAAAAGGTCTTCTCCAAGACTTGCTATAGTCAAACTGGAAAAACTCAGAGACA
>NW_007726254.1:742534-743398 GCF_000696425.1 Galeopterus variegatus | reverse complement strand
TCTCCAAGACATGTTATAGTCAAATTGGCAAAACTCAAAGACAAAGAGAGAATCTTAAAAGCTGCAAGAGAGAAGCATCAAATCACCTACAAGGGGGCCCCAATCAGACTAACATCAGACTTTTACTCACAAACCTAAAAGGCAGAAAGGAATGGAATGATATATTCAAAATACTAAAAGACAGAGATTGTCAGCCAAGAATACTCTACCCTGCTGCAAGGCCATCCTTCCGAAATGAAGGGGAAATAGTATATTTGTATCCTTCTGAAATGAAAGGCAAATAGTATATTTTTCAGACAAACAAAAACTGCGGGAGTTCACCACCACACGATCACCCTTACAAGAAATTCTCAAGAGAGTACTGGGTTTGGTTCCTGAAAAATAACTACCACTGCCATAAAAACCCAAGAAAAATCAAAACCCACTAGTACAATAAATTTGGCAATCATAAAGAGAAAACAAACAAACGAAAAGGCTATCTACAACCTAAGGAACCAAACACAGAAAACAAACAGTAAATCAGAAAGCAAGGAACAAAAGACACCTAACACAACCAAGCAATAATCAATAAAATGCTAGGAATAAATTAACACATTTCAATAACAACTATTAATGTAAAAGGCTTAAATTCCCCAATCAAAAGACACAGACTGGCTGACTGGATTAAAAAGGAGGACCCAACTATATGCTGCCTTCGGAGACCCACCTCACACATAAAGACTCACATAGACTAAGAGTGAAAGGATGGAAAAAGATTGACCATGTGAACAGAAAAGAAAAACAGGCTGGAGTAGCTATTCTTAGATCTGACAAAATAGACTTTAAACTAAAAACCATAAAAAGAGACAATGAGGGACACTACAT
>NW_007726254.1:740609-741263 GCF_000696425.1 Galeopterus variegatus | reverse complement strand
AGGGCATCCAGATTGGAAAAGATGAAGTCAAACTGTCCCTGTTTGCAGATGACATGATCCTATATATCGAACAGCCTAAAGTCTCTACAAAAAAACTCTTGGAGGTGATAAATGATTTCAGCACAGTAGCAGGATACAAGATCAACACACAAAAATCAGTTGCATTTTTATTCTCCAATAGTGAACATGCAGAAAGGGAAATCAAGAAAGCCTGCCCATTTACAATAGCCACCAAAAAAAATAAAATACTTAGGAATTGAGTTAACCAAGAATGTGAAAAATCTCTATAATGAGAATTACAAACCACTGCTGAAATTACAGAGGATACAAGAAGATGGAAAGATATCCCATGCTCTTGGACTGAAAGAATCAACATAGTGAAAATGTCCATACTAACCAAAGTGATATACACATTCAATGCAATCCCCATCAAAATTCCAATGACATTTTTCTGAGAAATGGAAAGAACTATCCAGACATTTATATGGAATAACAAAAGACCTCGCATAGCCAAAGCAATGCTGAGCAAAAAAATAAGGCTGGAGGCAAAACATTACCTGACTTTAAACTATACTACAAAGCTATAATAACCAAAACAGTATGGTACTGGCATAAGAACAGACACACTGATCAATGGAATAGATTAGAGGATCC
>NW_007726254.1:735499-740279 GCF_000696425.1 Galeopterus variegatus | reverse complement strand
AGAGTTGGAACCAGCCCACATGTCCATCATCGGATGAGTGGATATGGAAAATGTGGTATATTGGAATGGAATACTACACAATGGAATACTACTCAGCTATAAAAACGAATGAAATACTGCCATTTGCAGTAACACGGATGGACCTAGAGAGAATTATATTACATGAAACAAGTCAGGCACAGAAAGAGAAATACCACATGTTCTCACTTATTGGTGGGAGATAAAAATAAATAAATAAATTCACACCAAAAAAAACCGGGGGGTGGGGGGGAGGAAGACACAACAATTACAATTCCTTCAAGTTTACAGGACAAGCAAACAGAAAGGACATTGTTGGTTGGGAGGGAAGAGAGGGAGGAGGGAGGGAGGTTTTGGTAACCGGCCACAATAATCAACCACATTGTATACTGACACAATAAAATAAAATTTAAAAAAAAAAAAAAAGAACGTGATCTTTGTTACTGAATGTTATACCTATGATTTGTTTCCCAAATCATATGGGAAAACTTTGGTGACGTTATTTTCAGCTTAAAACATTAAATTTCAGAAGAATAATTTAAGTTCAAATTAACTTAATGTTAGTCCTCTAAATAAAAGCACATAAAAGAAGCCCATTTAGGAAAAAGGAAAATAATGATGAAAATTCTGTGGCACCTTGAAGGCCAATCTAAAAATACTTCAATAAGCAAAAGCTGAAATCTTCATTTCATCTTTACTTTATTTATATTTACCTGATAAATTTTTATTACCCTTGATGAAAAGGGAAGACATTATCAGTATTTTATAAGATTCTTAACTAATTAAAATTTTTAATAAAACATTCATGCCTTTCAGTCCATAAGAATTTTTGTTGTTTGGCAGATCCTGAGCAATATTGTGAGAACTTGATGCCAGTTCTGTGGGTCAATGTAAAATGGAAGGTTTTAACAAATCAAAACAATGAAAGTACTCATCAGAAAAGAAACTGGTCGGGCCGGCCTGTGGCTCACTCGGTAGAGTGCGGTGCTGATAACACCAAGGCCACGGGTTCGGATCCCATATAGGGATGGCAGGTTCGCTCACTAGCTGAGCGTGGTGCTGACAACACCAAGTCGAGGGTTAAGATCCCCTTACCGGACATCTTTTTAAAAAAAAAAAAAAAAAAAGAAAAGAAAAGAAACTGGTCAGCAAATGAAACAGAAAGCATCAAAGCTAATTACATGTTGTGCTGCTGTCCAAGGAGAGGTAGACCTACTACAATGCATACTGTGGCAGGCCACTGTGACTCCAGTTACGCCTGGTGGCTACTGAATATTCAAATTACATCAATTATCCTCATTCTCATTCCCCTATTTACCAAATTCCCTTCCTGCTTGTCAAAGAGAGCATTCTAATACTACTTTTCAGCAAACTTATGAATTAGCACTCTGACTGTAAACCAGGTCTTCTAGTTTGGTTAATGTGAGTTTTCCTCAGTTTAGGAATAGATTTGTTACTATTATACCCGTCAATCAGGTTTCTGAGTCTATAAGGCTGTATGCAGAACTCTGTCTAATCAACAATACAGTACCACTTTGTGAGGTCTCTGACACCCTTTAACAGTATTCCACAACAAAGTCATTTTACTTATCTAGATGTTTTTCAGCAAGGAATCTGTTACACTAAACGAGAACAAGGAGAAGGAAGGAGAGGAGATGAAAGAGGAGGAGAAGGGGGAAATGAAGAAGGGGAATAAGGAAAAATAGCAGTTAATTGACTACTTCAACATTCTGCTTTGACACAATTTAAAAAAAAAATCAGTGGAGGTTATAAGTAAAGCCACTATAAATCTCTCATACAGAGGTTTGTTCAGATGTGTTTCCATCCCGCTTTCATAAAAACCCAGGAGTGGGACTGTCACATTGTATGGTAAAGGTATGTTTTCCCACCAGGAAAGTATAAGAGTTCGTTATTCTGCCATGCTCAATAGCACTTGACATTGTCAGTTCTTTTAAAGCCATTTTAATAGATGAGTGGTGATAACTTACTGTGGCTTTAATTTGTATTTCCTCAATAACTAACTAACTACGATGAATACATTTGTGTGGGAATATTTGCTATACATATAACCATCTTTGTGAAGCATCTGCTCAAATCTTTTGCTCATTTCTTAATAACTTTTCATTTAGAAATAATTATAGATTCACAGAAAATTACACTTCATCCAGTCTTCACCAATGCTTATATCTCACATAATTATAGAACATAAAAGCCAGAAAACTGACATACATATAATGTGTGTATAGTTCCATGGCATTTTTTTATTGTGGTAAAATACCCATTACATAAAATTTACCATCTTTTTTTTTTTTTTTTTTTTTTTTTTTAAAGATGACCGGTAAGGGGATCTTAACCCTTGACTTGGTGTTGTCAGCACCACGCTCACCCAGTGAGCAAACCGGCCATCCCTATATGGGATCCGAACCTGTGGCCTTGGTGTTGTCAGCACCACACTCTCACGAGTGAGCCACGGGCTGGCCCAAAATTTACCCTCTTAACTCTTTTTTTTTTTTTTTTTTTAAAGATGACCGGTAAGGGGATCTTAACCCTTGACTTGGTGTTGTCAGCACCACGCTCACCCAGTGAGCAAACCGGCCATCCCTATATGGGATCCGAACCTGTGGCCTTGGTGTTGTCAGCACCACACTCTCACGAGTGAGCCACGGGCTGGCCCAAAATTTACCCTCTTAACTCTTTTTTTTTTTTTTTTGTCTTTTTTCGTGTCCGGCAACGGATCGCAACCCTCAGTGTCGCGCCCGCACCGGACCGGGACCGGCAACGGGATCGCAACCCTCGGTGTTGCGCCCACCCCTCGCTCAGCCAGTGAGCGGGAACCGGTCTGTATGTGGGATCCGAACCCTCGGCGGGAGCGCCGCACTGTAGCAGTGCGCCACCAGGCCGGCCCCATCTTAACTCTCTTGTAGGTACTCTTTAGGAGTACAATTTGGTTCACAATGTTGTACAACCACCACCACTTATCCATTTCCAGAAATTTTCGATTTTTTTGGTCATTTTTAATTGATCATTTGTTTTTAGGGGTTGTTTTCTTCTTACTAAGTTGTGAGAGTTCTTTATATATTCTGTACACAAGTCCCTTATCAAATATGCGTTTTATTAATATTTTCTCCCAGACTATGGCTTGTCCTTTCATTTCTTTCTTCTCTTCGGAAGAGCAGAATTCTAAAATTTTTGATAAAATCTACTTTATCAAATTTTTTATTATTCATGCTGATACGGTCCCATATAAGAAATCTTCCCTAAAGCCACTAAGATTTGCCGCTATATTTTCTTTGTAAATTGTAGGTTTCACATTTAGGTCTATTAGCCACTTGGAGTTTTGTTTTGTTTTGTTTTTTTAATACAGTGTAACATATGGCATTGATCTGACTTGTAACCTTTGCCAAAATCAATTAGCCACATGTATATGTGTTTATTTCTATACTACTGTGTTACTAATCTATGTGTCTACTTTTACCAATTCCACATTGTCTTTGATTACTGCAGCTTTAAAGCAAGTTCTTACAATCAGATAGTGTGTCTTTTAACTTTGCTGTTCTTTTCAAAATTGTTTCAGCTATTTTAGTTCCTTTACTTTTCTATAAATTTTATTATTTTTTCAAAAGATGACCGGTAAAGGGATCTTTACCCTTGACCTGGTGTTGTCAGCACCACACTCTCCAAAGTGAGCTAAGTGGCCATCCCTATATAGGGCCTTGGTATAATCAGCACCACACTCTCCCAAGTGAGCCACAGGCCAGCCCTTCCTATAAAAATTTTAGAATTGAGTTGTCAAAAATCCACTAAGATTTTGATGAGAATGGTGTTGAAGCTATAGATCAATTTGGGGAGCAATGACTGTCAACAAAGAAGATTTCCCTCACCATGCTGTATAATTTTCAACATACAATATACAGGTTGAGCATCCCTAAGCCAAAAATCTGAAATCCAAAATGCTCCAAAATCCCAAACTTTTTGAGAATTGACATGACACACAAGGGAAATGCTCATTGGCGCACTTTGGATTTCAGATCTTTGGATTAGGGATGCTTAACCAGTACATATTCTACAAACTCAAAATCTGAAACATTTCTGGTCCCAAGCATTTTGGATAAGGGATACTCAATCTGTACCTAAATACTTCACGTTTTTGTACTACTATAAGAGGAACAGTTTTTAAAATTTGTTTTCATTTCAATTTGCAATTGTTTATTGCTAGTACAGAAATACCATATCTAGGCTGGACAGTTAACTCAACTGTTTAGAACGTGGCCTTGTAACACCAAGGTCAAGGGTTTGGTTCTCCATACCAGCCAGCTACAAAAAAAAAAAAAAAAACCCAAACAAACAAAAAACCCAACAAAGACCATATATAGATTTTTTTTTTCCTTTTTGTCTTTTTCCGTGTCCGGCAACGGATCGCAACCCTCAGTGTCGTCCCCGTACCGGACTAGGACCGGCAACGGGATCGCAACCCTCGGTGTTGCTCCCGCGCCTCGCTCAGCCAGTGAGCGGGAACCGGTCTGTATGTGGGATCCGAACCCTTGGAGGGAGCGCCGCCGCGCTTCCCAAGCGGCGCACTACAGCAGTGCGCCACCAGGCCGGCCCGACCATATATAGATTTTAATGGTGGTTACAATTCTATATGCATTTGTTAGAACTGATCCACAAGTACCCCTAAAAAGGGTGAATTGTATATAAATTACATCTCGATAAATCTGATTAACTAAAAAAAAAAAAAAAAAAAAAAAGGGGGAAAGTTTTC
>NW_007726254.1:710937-734790 GCF_000696425.1 Galeopterus variegatus | reverse complement strand
CGGGCCGGCCCTATATCTTAAGTCTTAATATTGCAAAGTTTAGTTTTTACTGTCAATCTTTGAACTCATTCATCTGTGGTAGTTTATCACATGAAAACTTTCTCCACTGATTTTTTTTTTTTTTTTAGTTAATCAGATTTATCGAGATGTAATTTATATACAATTCACCCTTTTTAGGGGTACTTGTGGATCAGTTCTAACAAATGCATATAGAATTGTAACCACCATTAAAATCTATATATGGTCGGGCCGGCCTGGTGGCGCACTGCTGTAGTGCGCCGCTTGGGAAGCGCGGTGGCGCTCCCGCCGAGGGTTCGGATCCCACATATAGACCAGTTCCCGCTCACTGGCTGAGCGAGGTGTGGGAGCAATGCCGAGGGTTGCGATCCCGTTGCCGGTCCCGGTCCGGTATGGGCGCGACACTGAGGGTTGCGATCCGTTGCCGGACACGAAAAAAGACAAAAAGGGAAAAAAAAAAAAAAAAAAAGACTTAAGATATATTAAAATGGTATATCCCTCCATTTACTATATCTCTTTTAAAATATTTTTCTAGGTAGAAGTCTGTTAATCTTACACATCATTAAATTTATTCCTGGGCACTCGATATTTTACAAAGCTAGTCTCAATTTTTTTTTTCCATTTTCTGTTTGTTAATGGTTTGCAGAAATACATCTGGAAGATCCAAGGTTTGATCCCTGTACTGGCCAACTGCCCCCCTCAAAAAAACATTTGATCATGAAACTTGCATCTCGTACATTGTTAAAATCCCTCAATAATTCTAAGAATTAATTCTAATAGATTCTTTTATAGCATTGTAAGAAATGACAAGTTTTTTCTCCCTTATCAACCTTTATGCCTTTTTTTTCCCCCTTATCCTTAGAACCTCCAGTACAGTGGTAAATAGAAGCAGCAAGAGTAAGTACCTTTATTTTGTTTCAAAGGGAAAACATTCAATATGTCACCATTAACTATAATATTTGCTGTTAAGTTTTGTAGATATCCTTTATCTGATTAAGGAAATTTCCTTGTATTCCTGATTGTCAGGATTTGATAAAAATTGTGAATAGATGGCTGCATATAACATGAAATCCACCCTTTTAAACTATACAATTGAATAGTATATTCACAATTTGTGCAACCACAACCACAACTATCTAATTCCAGAACATTTTCATCACTCCAAAAATAAACCCCATACTCATTAGTAGTTACTCCCTATTTCCCCCAAATTGCTATAACCCTAGGCAACCACCAATCTATTTTCTGTCTCTAGACATTTGTCTAATCTAGACATTTTATATAAATGAAAACATAAAATACAAAATATAGGGTCATTTGTGACTGACTTCTTTAACTTAGCATAATGCTTTCAAGGTTCATCCTTGTCGTAGAATGTATCCTTTTTATGGCTGAAAAATATTCCATTACATGGAATTCCACATTTTGCTTAAATATTCATGTACTGATGGACTATTTGGGTTGTTCCTTCTTTTTGATAATTATGAATTATGCTGTTATGAATAACATTTTTATACACAATTTTATGTGAACCTATGTTTTCCATTCTCTCTGGTACGTAACTAGGAGTTCACTGGTTTTTTAAAAGTTAAACAGACTTAAGGCTGGACAGTTAGCTCGGTTGGTTAGAGCACAGTGTTGTAACACTAAGGTTAAGAGCTCATATCCCTATGCTGGCCAGCTGCTAAAAAAAAAAAGTTAAAACAAACTTAAATACCTAGTATAAATTTAATGTGGCCATGATGTATTATCGTTTTTCTGTCTTACTGAATTCTATTTTTCAGTATTTTCAGTTTAAGATTTTTACAAGAATGAGATTAGTCTAATTTCAAACTTGTTGGCACCACATTTATTGACATAAAGAATCTTCTTATGATCTTTAATATCTATATGATCTATCCCAATATTCACTTTCTTGTTCCTGAAACCAATCATTTATGCTTCTTACATTCTTATGATTAGTCTCATCAGCAGCTTATCAATTTTACTGGTCATTCCAAATAATTATTTAAAACTTCCCTTGGTCCTGTCTGGAATATCTCTACTTCTCCATCAATAGTACTTCTAGGACAATAGCACTGTCTTATTTTTTGGCCAGGGTTGAAGTCATATGAATGTTTGCTTCTTGATAATTTATTACACTATACTTCTATATTTCAGGTTATATTTCCATTAAATGTGAAATTATGGCTTTATAAATATAATCTCAATAGATAGTGTATATTACCATGAATAAATCCTCTGATGAGCTCTATGTAAATAAACTGAAAATATTTACCCATGAATTTCAGAAAATAAATAATCCCAAAATAGCAGGATACAGAAAAACCTGCAGAAGCAATGTTGCCCCAAACCCATCTATCAACTACCACTTTAGCAGGCCAAATTTTAGTGTCCACGATTAGGAATGGTAAGTACTTTCAGTAAAAAGTCTTCTTCTATGAAATTCTACATATCTGTGACACACTGTGACTGGACTGTGGGTTTACATTGCTTTATACAGATTACCTTATACAGCCTCTTAGAGTGCAGAAGGGAAAGTCAAATTCCTCATCATCAATGAGATCTATATGTGAAAGACTTTGGAGGTAAGAACCAATTAAGAGTAGTCTCAGAGATAAGACAGTAGCTTGTTTTTCATGCTTCTCCATCAGCACACTCAGACTTCATCTTTGTATGAAAACATAAAAGTTTTAATAGCTCAAACATTTGAAATCCATCTCTGACAAAAAATAGAACACTTACCAGTTCCCTCACCTGCACCATTCTGAGCAGCTTCCCAAACTAACTTTGTCCCACTCCCATCTGTAGATGGAGAATCTGAGTAGTCTGCAGGATTAAATGTCCTGGGGTTTAAAATAAAGAATAAAGGCAAATAAAGCAAGAAAAGCCACAAAATTAACTGTACATGATCTTCCCCCAAACAAGCCCAGCTCCTTTTAACAGCCACGGTAAAAGACTTCACCCTCCTTCTCCTATTTATTTGCAGGTAATTCTTCAGCCATCGGGATGCAAATATTCTGAAAGGTAGAGGGTGCCTAGGAACCTTCCACATACTCTTGTATGATGGCCTTATTTTCCTAAAATGCTGCCCTCTGCATCCTAAAGCAGATATGAAGACCTGGAATCTTTCAAGGCAGAAAAGTTCTAATGGAAAGTCTCACTGCAAACTAAGGCATAAATAGGCAACGTGTCTTTTCTTCCCAAGTCAGAATCCAAGCTTGGTTTTGAACCTTTTGCAACAGAATTATATGCTCCTTCATGTATACAAACACTGGATATAGATAAGAAGAAAATGTTTTGTTTAGCAATTCTCTTTTCATTAAGATCCTAAACTGAACACAAGAAATGATGATTCAAAGGTCTAACATGGGCCAACATAAAAACTACCTTTAAAATTTTCACAAAGAATATAAACAAAAAAATCCACAAAATAGTTTAAAGCTAATAGGCTGGACTTACATGTTTAAGTGCTCCTGCCAGTTTGCTCCCTTTGTTTTCATCCCTCCTTTTCCCACAGGGAGCTCAGGCAGAAAACAGACATGGTAGGAGGCATCATCATTTACTAGAAGCCACTGACTACAAGAGTGCTGCCCTGAAGTTATAAGGAGGGACAAAGGGCTTGTCCTGAAGCCAATTCCCTTCCTTCCTTGACTGTCATCTACATATGGCTTCCAAAAGATGTTTGGAAACTTAAAAGTATCACTTTTACATAGCAAGAACTTCATTTACTTATTATTCAAAGACAATTGTTGGATTTACCAACATAAGTCTTAGGCAGTAGTTTCCAACTAGGGGAACTATATACCCTCTTCCCAAGAAATATTCGGCAATAGCTATAGACATTTTCATTGTCACAACTTCATGATGGGTGCATCTGGTAGGGAGAGGAGAGGGATGTTGCTAAAATCCTACAATGTACAGGATTCCCCACCAGTCCAATAAAGTATTATCCAATGCAAAACATCAATAATGCCAAGGCTAGAAACCGTGCTCTGATGCCTATTAAAATATCTATTATATTTGTACTATTTCGCTTGTTAGTAAATTCTTTTTAAGTATAGAAAACATCTGACTGACGAGAATAAATAAATTGGGTACAGGATAGAGAAAGGGAAATTAGAGTAACAATTAGGAAAGAAAATCACTACAAAAATAAGATGGCTGTGACTTACCCCATGCTTTGGGTTGAGAACTTTCCTGTCCCTCTCCCTCTACCATGTCCAAATCCTTAAAAAAAAAAAAAAATTACAGTAATAAAATAGTACTCATGTCCTACACAATTATACTTCTATAGACATTTTCATCCTATCTAGGACACCCAATTTGCGGTCCCTGCTGACTCAACTACCTACCCAGTTAGTGACTTCAAAGGCTAGAAAAGAATTTCATTCTACTTGTGTAATATTTGGGATATGCGACAAATTAGCATGGGCAAGTTACATCATAAAACAGTCTGCTCACTCAGGAGAGTGCGGTGCTGATAACACTAAGGCCACGGGTTCGGATCCTACATAGGGATGGCCGGTTGGCTCAATGGCTGAGCGTGGTGCTGACAACACCAAGTCAAGGGTTGAGATGCCCTTACCAGTCATCCTTTAAAAATAAATAAATAAATAAATAAATAAATAAATAAATAAATAAATAAATAAATAGGGTTTGGATCCCATATAGGGATGGCCGGTTTGCTCTCTGGCTGAGCGTGGTGCTGACAACACCAAGTCAAGGGTTGAGATGCCCTTACCAGTCATCTTTGTTTTTTGTTTTTTTAAAAAAAGAAAAAACAGAATGGTGGTGTGGGTCCTGGATGTACGTTTTCTACTGAATGCGTATAACTTCGCACCTTTGTAAAGTCAAAGAATTGTAAAATAAATAAATAAATAAATAAATAAATAAAACAGTCTGCATCTTTTAAAATCAGCCAGTGTAAACACCATAACAACATAAGCCACTACTAAAAAATAAAATGAGAACAAGAAGCAACTGCAAAGTAAGCTGAAGCCACTGTTAAATATCATTTTTTTTTAATACTAGGACTTTAATCAATGTCCACAATGGCAGCAAGAGAGCAAGCAAGAAGAGAAAATTCTGTTCAGCACCTCTCCATTTTCTCTTCATTAATATTCTAAAGCTGAAGTTAAACACCTAAACTTAAAAACTAAAACTATAAAACTCTTAGAAGAAAACATTAGGCAAAATCTTCACAATACTGGATTTGGCAATGATTTTTTGGATACAAAACCAAGGGCACAGGCAACAAAAGAAAAAATAGACAAATTGGACTTTAAGGTCAACAGAATAAAAAGGCAACCCATAGAATGGCAGAAAATATTTGCAAATCATATAACTGATAAGAGAGTAACATCCTAAATATATAGAAAACTCCTAAAACTCAACAACAAAAAACGACCCAATTCAAAAATGGGCAAAAGACTTAAATAGATATTTCTCCAAAGAAAATATACAAATGGCCAAAAAGCACATGAAAAGATATTCAACACTACTAGGGCTAGCCAATTAGCTCAGTTGATTAGAGCACAGCCTTATAACACCAAGGTCACAGGTTCAGATTCCTTTACTGTCAAAAAAAAAAAAAAAAGAGAGACAGAGACAGAGAAAAGATATTCAACATTACTAATCATTGGGGAAATGCAAATCAAAGCCACAATGAAATACCACTTCACACCCATTAGAATGGCTACTCCAAAAATAAAAAAACAAACAACAAAACCCAGAAAATAACAACAAATATTGGCAAGGACATGGAATGCTGCACTCTTGTGCTCTGCTGGTAGAAATGTAAAATGGTACAACTGATATAGATTTGTGGCTTTTTAATTTTTTTGTATGGCACTTGCTCAAAAAATTTTATATCGAATTACCATATGCCATATGATCCAGCAATTCCACTTGTGGATATATACCCAAATAAAGAATTGAAAGCAGGGTCTCAAAGAGATATTTATATACCCATATTTATAGCAGGATTATTCACAATATCCAAAAGGTGGAAGCAACCCATGTATTCACTGACAGATGAATAGATAAGCAAAATGTGGTATACACATACAACAAAATATTATTCAGCCTTAAAAAGGAAAGAAATTCTGAGACAAGCTACAACATGGATGAACCTGGATGACATAATGCAAAGAGAAATAAGCCACAAAAGGTACCTAGAGGGATCAAGCTCAGATGCAGAAAGTAGAATGGTGGTTGCCAGAGACTAGGGGGAAATGAAAGGTGAGGTTACTATTTAAAGGGTATAAAGTTTCAGTTTTGCAAGATGAAAAAAGTTCTGAAGATGTATGGTGGTGATAGTTGCACAACAATGTGAATGTACTTAATGCCACTGAACTACACAATTAAAATTGGTTAAGATGATAAATTTTACCTTACGTATATTTTGCCACAATAAAAAAATTGGGGACGGGGGGAGTACTAAACCAAACACCTAAAGGAATTGTGATTCAGAGGTCTAACAAGAACCAAAGCTAGAGACAAAACCAGATGGTGAAATGAGAAAAGCAAAGGAGTTTCTAGTTGAAGAGGTAGCCATTTCTACATAAATCAGAAAATCCCGATACTTTTCAAGAGGGTAAAAAAGTATTATTATTTTAAACAGCTGTCTTTAGGCACTGATTAACTATGATTATCTTCATTTTTATGGCACCACGGTTCTCCACAGCTAAACCACTATGAACTGTACTTGACACACCCCACTGACGCCTTTGCGATAAAAGCCATAATGATGAAATACCAAAAGGAACTACAATATCTTTAAGCAAAGCCATGTTCAAGTTGACTTCACCCTAAACTTCCTCATTCCTAACACTTGATTCAATAAAACTGTGTTAATAAATGACATTTTTCCACTTAAAAACAAATTAATAGAATGAAGACATAAAAGACCCATAAAGGTGCAGTTTATATTATCTTGAATAGTTTATATTACCTTGTTTATTTATCATGTATAGTTGACTTAACCAGTAGTTCAAGTTAAATTATGAAAAATATGGTCTTGACAAAAATAGATTCCCAGGGACAATGAAATAGAGAAAATGTCCTAAAAAGTGAAAGAATTTTGAAAATGCATAAGTGGCTACTATCTGTTATAACACTGGCAAAAGGCAAAGGTGAGACTTCACACAGAGCTACGACCACCCTTACAAGACTGTTGGAAATTCGGCTAATTAGCTCTAAGAAAAAAGCTTTCAGTCTAAAGATTTTGGCAAGAATATAATCCAAAAATTTAGGAATAAGATAATTTAATCTCAAAATTAAAAAAAAAAAAAAAGCAAGCTATCAAACAAGGAAACTCATTCTCAGGACTTAAACCCTTGAACAATAAACAAAATCTAGTATATTCATACTATGGATTAATATTTGGCCATAAAAAGGAATGGAGTGCTGATGCATGCAACAACATGGATGAACCCTTAAAATATTAAGCTAAGAGAAAGAAGCCAGTAATAAAAGACCACGTATTATATGATTCCATTTATAGGAAATGTTTAGAATAGAAAAATCAAGAGACAGAAAGTATACTGGTTGCTTAGGGGGAATGAAAGAATTGGGGGAATGACAGAGGGTACAGGTTTTCCTTTTGAGGTGATACAAATGTTTTAAAATTGATTGTGGTGATGATTGTACAACTCTGAATATACTAAAAATCGATGAATGGTATTTTGTTGTTGTTGTTGTTGTTTTTTTGGCAGCTGGTCTGTATGGGGATCTGAACCCTTGACTTTGGTATTGTAACACTGAGTTCTAACCAACTGAGCTAACCAGCCAGCCCTGAACTGTATACTTTAAATGGGTGAAATGCATGGTATGTGAATTTTATCTCAAGAATACTTTCTTTTTGGCTTTGTATAAAGAACTGGAAAGAAAGAAGGAAGGAAGATGAAACACTTAACTGTGTTCATGTGTACTCACTGTAACAAGAGAGAATCCATTTCAATGGCATATGTGTAACAAATGGCACTAACAGTTCTTAAATATTAAGAAAATACTGACAAATTTTAAAGGGGAGATTCTGTAAGAAATAAATAATATCTAAAATTGGGACTGGAAACAAAATGTGCAAGGAAAAGAAGACTGAAAGGGAAAGGCCAGAAAAAGTTGAAGACATCCTGCAAGTTCCCTGGAAAAAGTCAGAATCAATTACATATATCTCTGTCTCCAATGAGTAGCAGCTACACACAAGTATTAACCACAAATAAGCTAAATATCATCAGCAGATTTTTTAAAATTTGTCTCACCTTCTCTATAAATTTTAGCAAGATAACAAAATTGTTTGGTTCTACTCACCTGGGCAGTAATGCTACCAGTAACATTGTTTTCTGTGTATTCCATTTCCCAACATCGTTATCTGGGACTAAGATTTATCTAACAGCTCAGAATAAAGATGCAGAGTCTCTTAATCAAGAAAAACAAGTCCAGTGTTTCCATAAATTATCATAACAAACCACTGTTATGGTAAACACTGTACCTTTTCTCCTACAGAACTGGGACTCTGAACTACATCTATGTTGAATGACTGCTCAAGTTTAATTGTCTATTATTATTATTATTTTTTTTTATTTTAAAAGATGACCGGTAAGGGGATCTTAACCCTTGACTTGGTGTTGTCAGCACCACGCTCAGCCAGTGAGCGAACCGGCCATCTGTATATGGGATCCGAACCCGGGGCCTTGGTGTTATCAGCACCGCACTCTCCCGAGTGAGCCACGGGCCGGCCCTAATTGTCTATTATGACTACTCGAATATTCCTACCTTTTACGCTGAGAGTGATAATGGAAAAGTTGCTCAATACTTTTTCAAAAAGCCAAAACTCAAAGACCAACCAACCACCCCTAGGGCAGATCCTAACTGCAAACATTCTTCTGGCTTCAAACACGTGTAACCTAAAGAGAACGAAATAGGGAAAGTGAACCTAAGAATATAGAAAGCAATCCCTTTTTCCTTCATCCCCAGGAGACAGTGAGGAGGGTTTTGACAACAGCCAGCTGTACCAGAAACTGTGTAGACTTAAATTTATCACTTCCCATTCTGACATGAAAGTTGTTTGTTGTTATTTTTGTTTTTGTTAGCTGGCCAGTATAAGGATCTGAACCCGTGACCTTGGTGTTAACAGTGCCAGGCTCTCTCCTAAATGAGCTAACCAGCCAGCCCCGACATGAAAGATTTTTAAGGTCCTGACTAGTCTGAAGTTTTTTTTACATCGACAAAAATCCTGAATTTTCAGGGCTGGTTCAATGATACAGATGGTGCCGCTCCCACACACAGTGCTGGACATCTCTGGGATTGCATGGGACAGGGACTTGGGAGTCAGGCAAGCTATGCCTCTATGTCCCTAGGCCAGGGTAAATTCTGAAAGAGATAGGAATATCCCTCTCCAACTCCAAAGCAGCCTAAAGGAATCAAATGACAATGGCAAAATACCCCTGGGATTCAGTGAAGACAGCTTAGAAACCACCTTATATCCCCTATATTAGCTTTTCCTTAGAAAAGTCTGATGATAAATGTGTCTCTGTAATTGTTTCAGGAAAGAATGGATTCTAATATCAGCGAATAAAATTGTGATTAAAAAAAGATTATTTACATAGTCTCAGAGTACTCCCCCCAAATATTTATTAATTATTGGGGGAATGGAGGGGTAGGGTAGTAAGTTTACAAAGAAGAAACTTGGCAGAAACCACCTTCCTTAATAAAGTAATCAAAGCTGAGGCCAAAAATGGGCTGATCCTTTCCAAGGAACAGAGTAGACAGTGGAAGTAGAGCAGAAGCAGCAATGGACCTTCCACAAGTTCACCTACCATCTCGTGGATCTCAACCAGCTGCCTGACATGTCATACGAGCAGCTGATGCCACTGTACAGTGCCCGGCAGCCACATTGCCTGAACCATGACATTCAATGGAAGCAGCACTCACTGAAGTGCCTGTGCAAGGCCAAGAAGGAGGCACCACCCGTGGAGAAAACAGACATGGTGAATATAATCATCCTGCCTGAGAAGGTGGGCAGCGTGGTGGGCATCTACAATGGCAAGACCTGCAACCAGGTGGAGATCAAGTCCGAGATGATCGGCCACTACCTGGGCAAGTTCTCCATCACCCACAATCCCGTGAAGCACAGCTGGCTGGGCATTGGGGCCACCCACTCCTCCTGTTTCATGCTACTCAAGCAGCCTCTTTGGCCAATAAAGGCACACGCATCTCCGAAAAACAAAAAAACAAAACCAAAAACCCCATAACACCACCAATAATGGAACAAATCCATATCGTGTGGCCTCTGATAGGATGCGCTGAAGACAGTTACCATCAACTTGTAATATTCCTGCCACAAAACACATAACCTTAATCTAATCTTGAGGAAACTTCTTAGAATAATATTCAAGAACACTCTACAAAAAAAGTCCATACACTTCAAGGCCAGGAAAGACAAAGAAAGACTGATGAACTGTTCCAGGTAGAAGGAGACTTATGTGCGGTACTAGATTGGATCCTGGGCTAGAATATTTTCTTTTTTGCTATAAAGGATGTTGGCAGGAAAACTAGCAAAGTTTGAATAAGGACTAGAGATAGCATCAATAATAATTTGCTGATTTTATCATTTCAATGTAGTTCTTTAAGGGAATACCTTTTTTTAAGGATGCACACACTGAAATATTGAGGTGTAAATATCATTGTGTCTGCAACTTACACTCAAAGATCTCAGAAAAAAATATGTACATACAGAGAGAATGGTAAAGTGAGAATGTAAAAAACTATTAAAATTTGGGAATCTGGGTGGATGGTGTGCAGAACTGTTGTATTTTTTTATTTCAAAATGAAATTTTAAAACTTCATTGCTGAGCAATTCTGTACGTACTTTTATGTCAACACGAAGATTTCATTCTGAGAAAAATTCAAGTTTCTTCCCATTTTAGGATCTTTGCACTAGCACTTCCTTCTACACAGAAGGCTCCTGTCCAGATTTTCACTTGTTTTCTCCTTCCTCACCTTAAAAAACACCTCCTCAGAAGCTTCCCAAGGCCACTCAAGGACACCTCAATGACACTTGATCACATCACTCATTATTTTCTTAAGTAAGATGAATATTGTTATTTTATTGTCTCTCCTCCTCCCCAGCCCAAAATATGAGGGACCATATGTCTTATTCACAGCAGTATCTTCAACAACATAATAGGAATGTAAATATTACTTGTTGCATTTAAGACTGGTAGGTTATCCAAATGTCATAACAGAGATTCTTCCATGGATTAAACTCATATTTAGAGGTGCAATAATGTCACTATATAATTACAGGAAATAACCCAGCTGTTCAGCAACTCACTTTAGAACACTGCATTTTGTCAAATGCTATGTGGCACCAGGACTCAAGAAGGACTCTGCACCAGGACTGCAGAGGATTCAAAAATTAAAAGTAGAAAAAAGAGCTGCTGTTGTGACTGGCACATGTAGGGCAGAATCGATATCAAGAGATTTGGGAAGCATAATTTTTTGGTATTTAGGCAGCTGGTGATTGTTCATCCCAACACCCTTACTCATTGTCTAAATAAAAGGATGTATTAAAAAACTTAAAAATAGAACGTTACACATAGTAGGTGTTCAAAATTACTTTTCACTTGTATTATATGGACTCTATTCATGGAATAATTAGTTTTAAAAGTAGAGGAACTAATTTGGGTTGCTAAATACAAAACCGTGAGGTAGGTGAGGTATAGTAAAGGAATAAGAAAGGCTAGGGAGTGAACTACTGTTACCTTTTTCACAGCATTATTTTTCTTTCATCCAGAAGGAAACCAACCTCCTGCAACCTCAAAGATAATTAACTACCTTAACTGACTGAATCTCACCAAAAGAAAAGACCAAAACAATACACACAAGCTGCCAAACCATGCACCAATACACAAGATAAAGAAACATACAGGAGTAAAGGACTAACTTAACTATAATTTCTTTCACTTATTTACATAACATAAAAATAAGTGTCAAATTGGTTAACAGACAGAAAGAATGATTGTTTTGTAATGATGAACAAGCTAACTATCCTGATTTGACTTTCACACATTGTACACAACTACTGATAGTCAAGTATGTAGCCGACAAATATGTAAAATAAATAAAAAAATAAGTGTCTATGATGCAACCTAATCTTCACACTGAGAATGTCATTTCCAATACATTAACATATTCTGCCACAGCACAGAAAAAGGATGGAGCTATGCATGAAGTCTACATGAAAAGTACTTTAATATCTTTTTCTTCATAAAGCAAATTCAACACAAACTTAAATAAAACAATGAATAAAAGTGGTGAGACACACTAAACTTTATATTATTCTGGAGATCCTAAATATGCCAAGACCAAAAAATAATGAGTGCATTTTTCTTTAGGAAAAATACATAGTAGAAAGTACAAATAAGTAAAAGATGGGGAAAAGTATATGAAAAAAAGGCGTATATGATATCTTAAATAACTGAAGGAAAGAACCCCTAAAATTTTTAAATACACTGATGTACAGAGTAGTAGCAATTTACACACTATTCTCTATTAAACAATTTCTCTCTGCTTATCTCTTTCCTGCTCTTCAGAATACTGTCTGAAAAAACACAAGTTTAGTTGCTCTTTCCCTATGATCATCATACATGAGGTAGACACCAATATAGACAGGCCCACTATTTCTTGCAGTAGATTTTTACAACCCTGGAGCTAAGTGTCAGCAAAGTCCTAGAAAAGCTCAGCAGGACTGCTGGCAGCCAGCATCCCCCCCCTTTTTTTTTAACCATGGACAAACTATCTAAGGGCCTACTGAAAAACATACTTAACCAACTTTCTAATAATTCCGTTCTAGCCCAATTCCTTTGCAAAATCCTCAATTTCAACTCTAATAGCCAAAAATCTTATAAAAGATATACTCTATAGGAATGATTTTCCAATGGTTTCAGCTTGAATTTGGCTCCTCTCCATACTTGTGAAAAGTTACTATTATAGTGAAGCCAACTGATCGTGCCAAGAACAAATGGCAAAACCAACAACAAAAAACAAACAAGTAGGAAGTTTACTGTGTCTAGGTGCTTTTATATAAAGCTATTGTAATAAATTTTGACTAGGAAAGTTAAGCGCCCATTTTATAACCTATTCAAATGGACCATGATTTTCATTGTTTGTATTCTGTTCCTATTCACTGTTATATTTACCAATGAGGAAATTATATGAACAATGACCACACGGTCCAGAAAAGAACTTGAAAACACAGATCCCTTGCAGAATTCATCTGTGCCATTTGCAATTAAGAAAAACTCTATAGTGACTTCATTAGGGTACTTCAAGAAGTTCATGGAAAGATTCATATTACCTTTTAATTCTATTTTTCCGCAAACTTTCTGAAGTACCCTAATACATGGCCTACTAAGTTTTATTTATTTTAGTTTCATTTGCCTAAATAAAACCAAAGTAAATATCAACTCTACCTGAAAATAAGGCTTGAATTGTGTTCCTCAAATTTCCAGGTACTGGAAACTTGGCACCTACTATAACTGTTGAGGGTAGGAAATCCTATTATGGTAATTGAAAAGTGGGCCTTGAAGAGGTGATTAGATTGTAAGACTATCCATTGTGAATGGATTAATAATGGTGGTCAGGGGCATCATTCTGAGGGCTTTAAAAGGAAAACACATGAGAGTCTCTTTCTCTCTCTGCTCTGTCATTTTCTGCCATGTGAGACTCCTACACTGTTGTAAAGCCGCCACCAAAGAAGACCCTCACCAGATGTGTTCCCTGGACTCTGGACTTCTCAGCTTCTGAAACTGTAAGAAATAAATTTTGTTTTCTTAACCAATCACCCAGTTCCAGGTATTTTGCTATAAGCAACAGAAACGGACTAATACACTATCCATCCTTACTCCACTCCTTCTCCAACTCAATGGCTGTTCCCTATAATGTATTTTTATAACAATGAATCTGATCAATTTGTAAAATAGGTGAGCCTTTAACCTTTAAATATGTCCCTCAGTAGCCAATCCAAGTACTATGACTACAGTGTTACTATCAAAGGGCCAAACTGAAGCATTCAATAGTGCAGCAATGGGAATTCAGTGATGAAGATTTGACTATTTCCCTAAGAAGTTCATCAAGGCCAGAAGCATCTCAAGGACCAAAAACCCTCTCCCTGATAAGACACTCTGGGTTCTTATGTATTCTTGAAACCTTAAAAACAAAGGAACTTCACAGCAATGATATTTTAATTAGAATAGGGTGGTATAAGGGTTAATTAGGCATGCATCACTGGTCTTACACTGTGACTGACCTGCCCAGTGAGGCAGAATAAAGTTTAGTGGCCAATAAAGTCGTTCCATTCTTTTTGTTACCTTCTGTTTTCTTTCTCTCCCAAGGTGTATGCTTCAGAGTCTAAGACCTAATAAACCTGGAGTTTACATGCATCAACCAGTCTTCCTTTCCAACTTTCCATCTTTACTGTGACAATGGTATGTTTGAAATTTTCTTTACAAAAACCTGTTCCTACATATACATAATAGTAAACAATTTCAGCTTCTGGAACACAGAATTATACTTAGTTTTTACCAATTAATATGTGGTATATGACTGCCATTTGCAACAATATGGATAGACCTTGAGAGAATTATATTAAGTGAAACGAGTCAGGCACAGAAAGAGAAATACCATATGTTCTCACTTATTGGTGGGAGCTAAAAATAAATAAATAAATTCACACACACACACACACACACACACACACACACACACACACACACACACACACACACACACAAAAAAAAAACCGGGGGGGGGGAGAAGAAGACGTAACAATTACAGTTCCTTGAAGTTGACAGGACAAGCGAACAGAAAGGACATTGTTGGTTGGGAGCGGGGAGAGGGAGGGAGGTTTTGGTAATGGGCCACAATAATCAACCACATTGTATATCGACAAAATAATTTTTTTTTTTTAAATGTAGTATATGAAAAATTTTACCTAGAATATATCAAATCTCAGGATTTTTAACAGGGTCTTCAATTTATTTATTTATTATTATTATTTTATTTATTTATTTATTTATTTATTTATTTATTTATTCAGTCAGTCAGTCAGTCAGTCAGTCAGTCAGTCAGTCAGTCAGTCAGTCAGTCAGTCAGTCAGTCAGTCAGTCAGTCAGTCAGTCAGTCAGTCAGTCAGTCAGTCAGTCCGTCCGTCCTTTTTCTGACCGGCCGCACCACGCTCAGCCAGTGAGCGCATTGCACCGGCCATCCCTATATAGGATCCGAACCTGCAGCGGGAGCACCACCCAGCGCCGCACTCTCCCGAGTGCACCAGGGGCTCAGCCCAACAGGGTCTTCAATTTAACCTCAGGATAAAGTCTGTATCATTCAAAAACACTTGAATCAGCCAAATTCCACGTTTTGCACACAAAATGGAATATTACGTGGCTGAGTACCTTTGAATGGTCAATATGTACAAAGTCCCAAAGGTTTTTACTCTAACTTCCACTCTTAGTTTCTATAAAAGCAAAAGCTAAGAAACTGTAGACAGCTCAGCACAACTGCTACTCTCCTCCAAAGAGGCTGCTGTTTTCTCACAACTTACCTTTCCACAAACTTTAAGTTATAGAAAAAGTATATGTTTCAAGAGTCACTCACACTCATTCTTGCTCTGAACATAAACATTCAGAAGAAGATACAGAAAAACTGGACATACAAAGTGAACTTTCTTTTACTTAATTTGCTACAGTCCATACTTCTCATGCTATAAAAATATTCCTCCATATTATGGTATGCATGATTTTTAAAGTAATACAGAGATTATGAAATTCTTAACATATGTCAAAAAACAATCCTGTTTTGGGGCCGGCCCGTGGCTCACTAGGGAGAGTGTGGTGCTGATAACACCAAGGCCATGGGTTTGGATCCCGTATAGGGATGGCCGGTTGGCTCACTGGGTGAGCATGGTGCTGACAACACCAAGTCAAGGGTTAAGATCCCCTTATTGGTCATCTTTTTAAAAAACAAAACAACAACAACAAAAACCAATCCCATTTACAACAACAAAATAAAATAATTAGGTGTAAATATAAGTAAGGAGGTAAAAGGCTTGTATACCTAAAAGTATAAAACTCTGATGAAAGAGCCGGCCCGGTGGCACACTGGATAGTGCGCCGCTTGGGAGCATGGCGGCGCTCCCGCCCGAGGGTTCGGATCCCACATACAGACCGGTTCCCGCTCACTGGCTGAGCGAGGCACGGGAGCAACACCGAGGGTTGCAATCCTGGTGCCGGTCCCCGGTCCGGTACGGGGGCAACACTGAGGGTTGCGATCCGTTGCCGGACACTGAAAAAAGACAAAAAAAAGACAAAAAAAAAAAACTCTGATGAAAGAACTGAAGAAGATGCAAATAAATGTAAAGATAGCCCACGTTCATGAACTGGAAGAATTAATGTTATTAAAATGTTCATATTACTAAACATGATCTACAGATTCAATGCAATCCTTACCAAAATTACAGTGTCATTTTCCACAGAAATAGAAAAAACAGTTTTTCAACTTGTATGCAACCACAAAAGATAGCAAAGAGCCAAAATGATCTTGAGCAAAAACAACAAAGCTAGAGACATCATACTATCTGACTTCAAAATACATTATAAATCAACTGTAATCAAAACAGCATGATAACTGCATAAAAAGAGATTCATCAACCAGTGCAACAGGATAGAACGCCCAGAAATGAACCAACACATTTATGGTCAACTGATTTTTGGCAATAGTGTCAAGACACACAATGGGGAAATAGAGTCTATCTAATAAATTGAGCTGAAAAAACTGGTTGTCTACATGCAGAATAATGAAATTAGACCCTTATCTTACACCATGAACAAAACCAACTCAAAATGGATTAAAGACTTAAATGTAAGACCTAGAACTATAAAACTGCTAAAAGAAAACATAAGGAAAAAGCTCCATGACATTGGTCTGGGCAAGGATTCTTTGGATATGCGGTTTTCTTTGGAAACTCAGGCAACAAAAGCAAAAAAAGACAAACGGGACTACAACAAACTAAAAAGCTTCTGCACAACAAAAGAAACAATTAACATAAGAGACAACCCACATAGAAGGAAAAATATTTACAAGCTATACATCTGATAAGGAGTTAATATCCAAAATACACAAGGAACTCAACTCAATAGCAAGAAAACAAATAACCTGATTTTAAAATGGGCAAAACATTTGAACAGACACTTCTGAAAAGAAGATATGCAAACGGACAACAGGTTCATGAAAAAAGGCTCAGCATCACTACTCATTAGCGGAATGCAAATTAAAACTACAATGAGATTATTACTGCACATCTGTTACAATGGCTTTTACCAAAAAGATGAAAGACAAGTGTTGGCAAGAACGTGGAGAAAAGGGAACTCTGTTGGTGAGATCATAAATCAGTACAGCTGTTATGGAAAACAGTATGGAGTTTCCTCAAAAAACTAAAAGTGAACTATCTCTGATCCAGCAATCCTACTTCTAGGAATATATCCAAAGTAATTGAAATCAGTATGTCAAAGGGATGTCTGCATTCTTATGTTCACTGCAGCACTATTCACAATAGCCAAGATATGGGATCAACCAAAGTGTCCATCAACAGATGAACGGATAAAGAAAATGTGGTATATATACAGAATTCAATACTATTCAGCCTTTCAAAAGAATGAAATTCAGTCATTTGGGACAACATGGATGAATCTAGAGGACATTATATTAAGTGAAATAAGCCAGTCACAGAAAGCCAAATACTGCATGATCTCATTCATATGTGAAATCTAAAATAAACTGATACAGAGATAAAACATGGCTGAACAAACAATAAAATGAAATAAAATTTTTAAAAGTTGAGTTCATGAGTACAGTAGAATGATGGTCACCACAGGCCAGGGTGAGGGTGGGGAGATGGGTACTTGCTGGTCAAAGGGTACAATGTTTCAGCTAGACAGAAAGAATAAGTTTTGAGATCTGTTGCACAGCAATGTAACTACAGTCAATAATGTATACAACTAACTACTCAATAACACATGAGTTTGAGCTGCACAGATCCCATTACACATGGGTTCTACATCCTCAGATTTAACCAATGGTGTATTGAAAATACAATATTCGAGGGACGCAGAACCTGCATCTACAGAGTGTGAACTTCTTGTATATGCAGGTTAGCAGGGCCAACTGGGGAACTTGAACGTACGTGGATTGTGGTATACAGAGGGGTCCTGGAACCAATCCCCCACAGATACCAAGAGACAACTGCAGTTCAAAATAACTGAGAGAGGCTGGTCCGAAGGTAGTGAGTTATCTCCACTGATTGTTCAAAGTCAGTTACAGATCAAACTTCTTGTTCTACTCTTCCCCTTTTTCTCACTACTGTACTTGACTAGTGTTGAAAGAAAGAGAGAGAGAGAAGGAGGGAGGGAGGGAGAGGGGGAAAGAAAAAGAGTAAACTTCAAATAAATCACGACAAAAAATGTTAAAAGAGGTGATAGATATGTATGTTAACTTGATTTAATCGCTGCACATTGTATACATATAAGAACATCACACCGTATTCCATAAGTGCAATGCAATTATGATTTGTAAATTAAAAATAATTTTTTTTTTCCTTTTTGTCTTTTTTCGTGACTGGCAACGGATCGCAACCCTCAGTGTCGCGCCCGCACCAGACCGGGACCGGCAACGGGGCAACGGGATCGCAACCCTCGGTGTTGCTCCCGCACCTCGCTCAGCCAGTGAGCGGCCGGTCTGTATGTGGGATCCGAACCCTTGGCGGGAGCGCCGCTGTGCTCCCAAGCGGCGCACTGTAGCAGTGCGCCACCCGGCCGGCCCAGAATCATAAGACTTTAGAAGACCAACCATTCTTTCACAGTACAATGCTATCCCTAGACAGAGCCCAGTAAAGCAACAGCCTGACCTTCTTCCTCTGATCGCAAGCATTTCTATCCCTCTTATTCTGGCTCACCTCTACCACGGGCTCGCTTGCCCCGGTCCGAAGGTTTGTCCCCTTGATTGCAATCAATTCCATTCTCTTCGCCTCTAACTAAGGGAAAAAAGAGCATAAAAATCTCTTTTCATTCCAAACCTCTTGCCCATAACCTTACCAGGCGCCTTTCATTCACTCATTCATTTATTTATTGTAATGACTGGCCAGTACAGGGATTGAACCCTGGACCATGTTAGCAGCACCATGCTCCAACCAACTGAGATAACCGGCCAGCCCCTCAGAAACCTATTAAAGGCAAGGACAAAATAACAAAAAGACTAAAAGCAGGCTAAAATTTAAACAAAAGTTTCAGAAAACAAGAAAAATAAAAACAAATAAAAGTAGTTTAAAAACTGAATGATAGCACATCTTGCTTAATTCTATGTAAAAATTCTGAAAATTAAAATAACATACAGATTTTTCTTTTTCTTTTTCTTTTTTTTTTTTGTCTTTTTTCGTGACCAGCAACGGATTGCAACCCTCAGTGTCGCGCCCGTACCAGACCGGGACCGGCTACGGGATCACAACCCTCGGTGTTGCTCCCGCACCTCACTCAGCCAGTGAGCGGCTGGTCTGTATGTGGGATCCGAACCCTCGGCGGGAGCGCCGCCGCGCTTCCCAAGCGGCGCACTGTAGCAGTGCGCCACCGGGCCGGCCCAGATTTTTCTTTTTTCTATTTGAACTTGCCCTCTCCTAAAGTGTTTGCTTCAAAGAACCATATTCTTTATGCAACTATGTAGTATACCACAAAATTTGCTCATTAGTTAAGTTTAAAGCCTGGAAAGGCACAGAATAGCAAAATAGCAATACCAAAGAGATATTGAGTCCTTGGAAAAATTAAAGGATTAGAGACAGGTTTCCCTAAGATACTGTTCAGAAAATGTCAACACACAGTCTTTTCTTGATCCCTATATTGACAATGACTCTATATAATACAAAAGTTTTATGAGAGAGATTGACATGGCTTGCTCCCCTCACCTCTTTCAGGGCTTAACTCACATGATAAGTTCCTAGTGAGACCTTTCTTGGCAATCCATTTAAATTTGCCATCCCCCTTCCCATAATCCTCATCTCTCTTTCTGCCTTTGTTTTTCCTCATAGCACAGTTTCTACATAACACTGTTAAATTATTATTAATATAAAATATTTTATTTCTTTTTTATTGTTATATCCTAGTCACCTTCATTAAAAGATAGGTTTTAGGAGGGTAAAGACTTTTTTGTATGTTTTATACATTCCTGTATACCAACAAGAGTTCACACTACAAAGTAGGTACTCAATAAATAGCAGTAGAAGTAGAATAAACAAGCTGCAAAAGTCTCTATATATTTACTTTTTATGCATACAAAACTTAGCTACTTTGGTACACCTTCACAGCAGGCATGGCTGTTTTGGGTAAATGGTGCCAAAACCTGGGTCAAATAAAAAATATTGAGGCCAGTTAGCTCATGTGGAAGAGCACAGTGCTAGTAACACCAAGGTCACAGGTTCAGATCCCCATACCAGCCAGCTGCCCCCACCCACCCAAAAAGTACTGAGAAAATCTTGCCTATTCAACACCTTTTCTCTCAATCTAACCCTTGCTCCTGTACCATGAGTATCCGTAAATGGGAAGAAAAAACAGATTCATCTATCAGTGAGTGACACCCACCCACCCACACACACACATCTTTAAAATTAGAAAATGCATTTGATTCATAACACAAGGAAGTATTAAAACTCACAACACAACTACCTACCTACAGCCCAGGTCAGTGCTGATATGAAATCGTATCAGAGGCTCTACTGAACTACTCAGTTGCAGCTCATTATTAGAGTTAATTATTAGAACAAATTTTGCATTGGGCAGTGGATTTATAGGCATTCTTTGGACTGGTTTTTCAGTTTTTCAGAATGTATGAAAATTCATAAGAAAGTTAAGGAAAAAGGTCTGTACTTACACTCTCTGGAACGATTGCCACCTCTTCCTTTCCGGTTGTTGTTTCCACGTCCATGACTTGCTTCTCTCTCACTTCTCTTCTCTTTATTCTCTTTGTTTTCTGAACTTTCTTTTACAAAGTTCTTCTTCTTCCCCCCAACAGTCTCCCATGAAGTCTATCAAAGAGAAGAGTTGTTATTCAGAGATGTCATTCAAAGTTTATACAATTATCAAGGGTACAGGCATGTATCTTCCAAACCTAACTACTCACCACTTGCAGCTCATTTGCCTATCATTTTAATTATTTTTCATACAGTTCTACTCTCTTGATGATAAAGATGACAAACCTCTTGCTAAGCTCCTGTTGCTATATAGAGCACAAATAATTATAGTTATGAACTGGCCTGACAACACACTACATGTTTTCCCACCACAGATTCCTCTCTTATGCTGATTTAGGAATAAAGTATGTGTCATTTCCTCAAGCTCCTACTCTACAACACTCCACATACGCATAATAGGCCTTGAACCTACTAATACATAGATCAATTCAAAGACTACAAAATTACTTAGAATGATGACCTAAATTTTCCAGGAACACAACTTTGCCTATTCAATTATCCAAAGTAAACATCTAAAAATAATTTAATGGTAAACAAGTAAAATTTTGCACTGGTTTTGTTTTGTTTTTTTTTAAGTACCCCAAATTGCAACCTCAAAGAACTGCTCTAATGAGAAGTCAAATGACTTATGTAACCTCCCTTCTCTACCACCCCTCCCCTAATGGTGATGCCAAATCTATAAGTAAACATAAAACTATCAAAGCAAGGTATGTTACTGGCAAATCCCAATGTTGGCCCACTAAGTTTCTATTTGCTTTTTCATAATCTACCTTGCTTCATAAGGAGTTTGAAATGACTAAAGCTTTTTGAAAATCTTAAAAAGAAAATTACTAAGATTGTATATCTAAATAAAAATAAGCACTGGAAATTAATAAACTAAAATTCAAGTGATATAGCTGAATTATTTCCAAAATAGTAGAAGACAACTTCAAAACACTTTTTTTTTTTTTGTGACCGGCTGCACAGTGCTCAGCCAGTGAGCGCACCGGCCATCCCTATATAGGATCCGAACCTGCAGCGGAAGCGCTGCTGCGCTCCCAGCGCTGCACTCTCCCGAGTGCGCCACGGGCTCAGCCCCAAAACACTTTTTAAAAATGGAATTTTTTTTTTTTTCCCCCTTTTTGTCTTTTTTCGTGACCGGTAACGGGATCGCAACCCTCGGTGTCATGCCCGCACCACGCTCAACCAGTGAGCAGACCGGTCTCTATATGGGATCCGAACCCTCGGCGGGAGCGCCACTGCACTCCCAAGCGCTGCACTCTATGCGCCACCGGGCCGGCCCCAAAATGGAAATTTTACACTTCTGCAAACCTCTGATGAGCCCCTACATCTAATTAGATATAAAATGACTGAATATGAAGATAATACGAATTAAAACAAGTTATTTTCCACCTCTAGGCTTTGATAAAGATTAAAGATATTGACACCTGATAGTTAAGATGGAACAGTCAGGTGTCCTCTTTCAGTTTTGGTGAGCATGTGTTGATTTTAACCTTCCTATAGTATCCAAATTTTAATTGGTGCACACTCTTTGACCCAGGAATTCTACTTCTAGGCTTTTTTTCAATGAAAATAATCTGATAATTATCCAAACTTTTATGTAGAGACAATGGTTAACAGAAGCGGGGGGGGGGGGGGGGGCAAAATATCTAACTTAGGAGACGATTCTAGTATGCCCATAAAGGGAATAGTATGTTGCCATTTAAACAGTTATACAGGTAAATGTAGAAAGAGGTCCCTGATGTAAGTAAAGCAAGCTATCGCAAACTATCAAACAGCATATAGAATAGGATTACATTCTTTAATTAAATAGGTGCTGTGTATATATTGAAGTGTTAGAAGTATTAATCTAAGGACATTTAATTTGATTAAACCTTTTAATCTTTTTGCATTGCTTTCCTAATTAGAGGAAAAATAAGGGTAATAAATTCATAAATTTATTATGTTTGATAATATGAATAAAGTAGACAACTGCCTAAGACAAAATCAGTCCTCTTAGGTTAGCAAGACAAAAAGTAAATTCCAGAGGTCCTGGAAAAATTATACGCAGTAGAGTTAACACGAGGTGTGTGTATATACAACGTATGTCTTTATACAGCCAGACCTAAAAGTACTCAATCATTACAAAAGCTTTCTATGTAAAACATTAAGAGAGAAAGAAACATCTAACTCCATTTCATTCAGTAAAGGATACCCCTCTCAAGCAAGTCTTGGCTTGTAAGCTCTACAAAAACTAACAAGAACTATTAGTGGTGGAAATTAGAAAAAGGAACCTTTATAGGACAATTTGTCCAATAACATAGTAAATGCTAAAAAAATTATCACACATTTTGCACAGTCTGCAAGCATGCACACTGGCTTTCAAAGTGATCCAAATAATTACAAAAGACTTCCAAAAGAACTTTTGGTAACCTTTATCATATGTATTTTGCTACTTGTAGAATGAGTCTGAAGAAACTCTAAGAGGAAAGGTCCTCCCAGACACCACATTTTAGTAACCAGAAAAGCAGCTTTCAAGGCCAAGCTTGTTCAAAATTACTCTCCCACCCCTTCAGTTTTGTAAAGAACTACCAACACAAACAACATATTAAAAACAAATAAGTACATCAATGCAAAGGACTGATGCTTCAAAACAATTTTGTTACCCAAACAAAACATGATGATGAAACAAAAAGTTCAATACTTATGACCATGTTTAATATTTTCGTTTGTGACAGCTATTCTATTTTTTTTTTTTTTTTTTTTTTTTTTTTTTTTTTTCC
>NW_007726254.1:698253-710864 GCF_000696425.1 Galeopterus variegatus | reverse complement strand
TTTTTTCCGTGTCCGGCAACGGATCGCAACCCTCAGTGTTGCCCCCGTACCAGACCGGGGACCGGCAACGGGATTGCAAGCCCCGGTGCTGCTCCCGCGCCTCGCTCAGCCAGTGAGCGGGAGCCGGTCTGTATGTGGGATCCGAACCCTCGGACAGGAGCGCCGCCGCGCTTCCCAAGCGGCGCACTATCCAGTGCGCCACCGGGCCGGCCCTGTGACAGCTATTCTTACATGAGAAAAACAAACTCATCCTTAAAAATATCATGGACAATTCCTCCTAACACCTTTTCAAAGTCATGCTTTTGTTTCAGAAGACCCTGGCACAGAATAAAGTTAGCGAATAGGAAAAGAGTTATATGCCTGCATGGCTCTTAAACACTCTTGCTCTTAGCAACCTTACAGTGTTTACGATTTTGTCACCTCCACTCCACTTAACTATATCCCAGAGTCAAGGGAAGATAGTATTACAGTAGGTTGGCTGTAGCTGCTGCAGACAGCAACCAGGTAAGAGACTACCTAAACAGTATGGAAGAAAAAACAAGAGACAATGAAAACTGTACGAAAGAAAAGATGCATCGCAGAACAGTCCTTAAAAAACCAAGGTTTCGAAAGGACTTTGCCTCTGCCTCTCCATTTCCTCCACAGCCAACTCATACTCAAACAAAAGTATATTTTTATGATTGTACTTATACACCCAAGTTGGCTATTTTCTGATCTCTGAAAAAAACAAGGAGTGAGATCTGACCCCACTATGAAACCCCTATGTTCAAGAGGTAACCAAAGAGACGTTCTTTATGTAACATTTCATCTTTACTTTCTAACAAATAGCCCAGAATTACCTCCTTTGGGTTCAGTATCAAATGAGGGAGGGAAGTTAAAGATAAATCAGAGAAAGAGAAGTGAACATTTAAGACTTAAAAACTCACCCAACTACCACTGAAAAGAAATCTTGGCCAGCCGCCTCCCTCCCACCCCACCCAAAAAAAGAATGAAATCTGTTGGAGCTAAAGGAAAGCAACAGAAAATAGTATCTGAGCTTTTTTTTTTTTTTTTTTTTTTTTAAAGATGACCAGTAAGGGGATCTTAACCCTTGACTTGGTATCTGAGCTTTTATCTCTACATAAAAAGAAAAGAGCCCCTCCAGTAAATGATGCAGGAATGTTTGTTTTGTCTGTTCACGGTGGGTTTTTTTTTTTTTTTTTTTTAATATCGAGGGCAGTGAAGCTCTTCAGCTTACTTTGAAAATAAGTGGGAGCCATTCTATAGTACAGCCATTAGCAATGAGGTAAAACAGATTCCCATTTTATAAGACCCAGGAAATATATCCCTAGATGTCAGCAAACAAAAACTACTCAAAATTTTTATTTATCATTTAACATATGTCTCCCAACAAATACACATATTTGGTGGTTTATTGTGTGGACCGGTGTTTTCCTGAATAGAATTTTACCCACAGATACTCAAAAACTTAGCTAATTTTTTAACCAAATTCATTCCGCTTGTTTCAGATCAACTAAAAAGATAATCGTTTTAGTTCATTTTTATACTGCCTGTCCCGAAAATTGAGTACATGATTAAACCTAAACACTGACAAGGAAGGCACTTTTTGATGTGTTCATCTTTGTACCTTCTTTTATTTATTTTATTTTATTTTGTCGATATACAATGTGGTTGATTATTGTGGCCCATTACCGAAACCTCAGTCCCTCCTCCTTCTCCCCCCTCCCACCCAACAATGTCCTTTCTGTTTGCTTGTCGTGTCAACTTCAAGGAATTGTAATTGTTGTGTCTTCTCCCCCGCCCCAGTTTTTTTTTTTTGTGTGTGTGTGTGTGTGAATTTATTTATTTATTTTTAGCTCCCACCAATAAGTGAGAACACATGTGGTATTTCTCTTTCTGTGCCTGACTTGTTTGACTTAACTTTGTACCTTCTTTTAGGTGAATCATTATTTGTTTTAATCTGCTTTGAAATGATTTCCTCAATCTAAAAATACAAATGAGGGCCGGCCCGGTGGCGCACTGCTACAGTGCGCCGCTTGAGAGAGCGGCGGCGCTCCCGCCGAGGGTTCGGATCCCACATACAGACCAGTTCCCGCTCACTGGCTGAGCGAGGTGCAGGCGCGACGCCGAGGGTTGCGATCCCATTGCCGGTCCCGGTCCGGTACGGGCGCGACACTGAGGGTTGCGATCCGTTGCCGGACACGAAAAAAGACAAAAAGGAAGTAAAAAATAAATAAATAAATAAATAAAAATAAAAATAAAAATGAAATACTGTGCAATCTCCGCATAGAAATCAAAAGATTAGGGCAGACTACTGCCTGGTGTAGCTTTAGTTGCATCCTTCCTAAAACCAAAAGGATGAGCTCTAGTGTGCCTGTACATTTGACAAACTTCAACTAAGGTTTTTAAAAAAAAACAAACTTATTTTCTTATTTTTATATATATACACATATACATACACATATATATCTCTATCAATGTCATGAGAATGTATCTTTAGAACATTTATTCACACATAAGCAAATAGATAGACTAGCAAATTCTGGCTTTCTGTTATAAAGATATAAGGAGTAGTTAGAGATAACAACTGAGATCAAGAAATATGAAAAGTGAAGCCAAGAGAAGTTTTTCAGATAGTGAAAATGTCCACAGGCCCAGAGAATTTTGGAAACTGTGTTAAGGCTGGAATAGATCACCAAGTTCTCTTTCGATTCTTCAGATTCTATGACTTCATGAAGTCATATGATTTCCATATATAACAAAATCAGTCATTTCAGGTTAGTGTTCTTTCTGGGTCTTAAAACAAATATGGAGCGCCGGCCAATTAGCTCAGTTGGTTGAGTGCAGCATTATAACACCAAGTTCAAGGGTTCGGATCCCCCTGCCTGCCAACCACCAAAAAAAACCAACAAAGACGGAATGACACTCATAATCCCCTCCACCCCTACCCCAACCCAAGATGAAATCGAAAATGCAATATGGAATTGGAGACAAATCTTAGCACTGCAAATCAATTAATAATACTTACCGTGTCTGAATTCCCTTCCAGCAATATATTGATAGCTTTATTCACATCTCCATTACAGTCATGTAGGGCCACTATGCATTCATCCTGATTTTTCCCTGTCACTTCCATAAGCTATTGAAAGTATCAGAAAATGGTTAGAAGGAGCCAAAAAAATTGCACTTGATATTAATTTTGAGATTCTTCTACACAAATTCAGATATTATACAATCCTTCTACATGAAGACGGCCTCTTCCAGACCCTGAGTTAACAATCTGAGAACAAGTTTGCTTTTTTTGTGGCCACCCCATGTCCTTTCACTAATGCTGGCAGAGTCAAACTACAAACCAACCTTCCTCCCAGCTTACCAAGTATTGGTTTATTAATCAGCACCACATGTATATGTATACACCAACATTTTCAGAACACCCAGGATCATGTATTTGACTACTAAAACTTAGGTCAATGCATGGGATCCTGAACTACTAAAATATTAAGTGGGACTACAGGAGTACAAGGCCACCATTCACAGAAAATCCAGTCCAAATGTTTTGCACAGGAACATTCCCTACACTAGCTATCACTGCTTGAATTAAAACAACTTGCATGCATGCTAAGTTATAACACCCTAAAATATCACAAGTGAAATTCTGCTGTCACAAAACATACTCCTACACATATTATTTTCTCAAGAAGATTCAACAGGGTGCTATGTTTGAAGTAAAGAAATCTCAGTTCCCTTCTCTTTAACAAGGGAGACTAAACTGCTCAGCATTTTCATCACTAGAACAATCACAGATCAGGCACAGTATAGGTTTCTCAAGTACCAGTGAATAATCTATAATTTAAATATCTATTGTATTTTAACTACATTTAATTTTTTTTTTTTTTTTTTGGCAGCTGGCCAGTATGGGGATCTGAACACTTGACCCTGGTATTATACCACTACACTGTAACCAACTGAGCTAACCGATCAGCCCATTTAACTATTTTAATATGTACTAGCTGGAGTTCAAAACAGCTTGACCCCAACATTTCAAGTAATTTGTCTATGGTCACAAAGCTAATTAATAGCAAAGTCCATCAGAAACCCAGGTCTCCTGATCCCATAACTACAGTTCTTTGCACTATACCATTAGGTAACCCTGTTTTCCTCTGTTCTTTTTGTCAAGCAGAAAAGTTCTACATACTACACAGCTTTCTAGTGCTTCATCTTTGAATATCTATAATAATATCAGATTTTTATCAATGTATATCTGTATTAACTGAATGCCTACCAATATAATTGTGAAGATGCACAGTCAGCATCAAAATTTCCCCAGTGATTGGATTAGGAAGTGACAGAACTAATGCTAGAACTTAAATCTCTGAACTGGCGGACCAACGTTCAGATAAAAGGCAATATATATAATATGTAGAAATATGTCTCAAACTGTACATCGATCTCATTCCAGAGAACGGGTTCTATGATTTTTAATAAATTCTTTTTGTGGCCTTCCTAAAAGATTACTGTCAGCCTGATGTCAGCAAACATAAGAAAGAACAAAGTCTATCTAGTAAAGTGCTGAAGAATACACTGTGGGCCATTCACTCCAAAGAACAATTATTGGAAGGTGTCTACCAAGGGTTGGAATACCTGACATTGAGGACCAAATGGTTTCTAGGATCTTGAAGGGAAAGGAAGTCAGTAAATCAGGGTTTGAAATTAAGATTAGTTTATCAAGAAGACATCTCATTAAAGTTCTAAATGAAGACATTGCCCTAAAATTTAATTTTATCCTTTTCCAAATAAAGTTCAGAATCACACTCATGTTTGAGAAGGCAATTCAGCTCTTCTCTAAATTCCTGAGAATGTACCTTTTTTTTGGCAGCTGGCCAGTCCAGGGAACCAAACCCTTGGCCTTGGGTGTTACAAGGCCACACTCTAATCAACTGAGCTAACCGGGCAGCCCCATACCAAATGTTAAATATACTTTCTATACACAGGTATTGAAAATGTTGGTGTGCTTTCACAAATGTCTAGCCCAAAGTTTATAATGTAAACAATAGTAACTGAGAAAGATTCTACTGTCAAGAGGATGAACATATTCAATTCCTTCATCTGGCCACCAATCCAGGTTTTTAATCACAAGTCCAAAATCCATTACAGAGATATGAGTTGAGACTAAGCAAGAAGTATACTTTAAAATGAAAATGTCTAGTGAAATTTTCTTAAGCACAATAAGAATAGATAACAAAAATGACAGTTTCCTTTCCCAGAAACATACCTGTTTAACTTTAGCTTCAAAATCTGAATCATTCTTATCAAAGATCACTTGAGCGAGACGCATCTGTTCGGCTGTTGCCTGGAAAGCACATACAACTGTTAAAGATTTGAGCACCAAATATATGTTAGATGCCAAAATCTGTGTCAAACAGATAAAGCTCCCAAGCACCACAGCACTATGGTAATAGAAATACTGATTAACTAAAAAAACGAAAGGACTCTGAATTTAGGCCTCTCAACCATATATAACCTGTTCCCATAATATATAAACAAGCATCAAATCAAATAGCGTAAAGGACCCATTCCTTTGGATAAATGATCTAAAGTTCCTGTGCACCTTCATCGGCCATGTGGCTTATTTGAATTTTCTTTCCTTTAAGGAGATGGGAGAACCAGCACAAGACAAAGTAGAAGAACAAGAAGCAATGGACATTTGGGAGAGCAGGGTGCTGATAATACCAAGGTCAAGGATTCAGATCCCCGCCAAAAATAAAAATAAAATAGCAGCAACAGCAGTAATGGAAACAATTCCCAGAAACAGGCTTAGAACCATCCCTGTCGTCAAAAAAGCAAAAAAGCTCTGCTGTCAGCTCTAAAAAGGCATCCCAATTAGTCCTAAAGAGAAAAAGCATTTTTAGCTAAATAACAATAAAAAGTTTCTAATTAAAAAAAAAAAAACAAAAAACTTCCAAACACTAAAATTAGTCACCTCTGCAGAAAACTGTTTCCCAGTTACTTTTTTCACTCAAAATCCTTTTTTTAAAAAATCAACTTATGGGGCTGGCCTGTGGCTCACTCGGGAGAGTGCGGTGCTATTAACACCAAGGCCGCGGGTTCGGATCCCATATAGGGATGGCCGGTTAGCTCACTAGGTGAGCATGATGCTGAAAACACCAAGTCAAGGGTTAAGATCCCCTTACCGGTCATCTTTAAAAAAAAAAAAAAAAAAAAATCAACTTATTAAATTTTTGTGATATTTTTGGCAATAAAAAATTAGAAAAGTAAAAAAGAAAAAGTTACAGTTCTGTGGAGTCACTTAATAGAAATACACCAAAATTTGGTTTCTTAGTTTTGACAAAGGTACCATGATTATGACAACAGGGATATGAGGTGAAGGTTATACAGGAACTCTGTACTATCTCTGTATAACTTTCTAATAAACCTAAAATTACTACAACATAGTTTTATTTTTAAGTTTCCCTTGTTAACTAAAGTCTATACTAACTCCCAACACATATTTAAAAACCTAAAGTTAACGGAAAGCCACAAAGAAATAATGAAGCTTAGAATGTTATATGTGTAAAGTGGGATAAAGTAAGTACATAGTTTTGGGATATTCTAATTCTACCAACTCCTGGTTCTGAGGCAACCAGGATTTTTAATGTGGAAGTGACAAAGATGTAACACAAAAGAAGATAAGTTAAAAACCTGTGATCCTGAATATGAACTATCAGCATTAACTCATAAGATATTTTACCTGTAAAAAAATAAATACATAGCTCTGTCCACTGAAGAGACCTAAAAACCATGAACAAACCACTAACAATAAACATCCTCAATTATGAAATTAGTCACCAAATACCATTTTCCACTAAAAGAAACCAGGATTTCTTAGAGCAATGGATGATTTATGGTACAAAGCAGAAAATATAGACAATAAGTCTGGAATATCTCGTCATACCAGTTTACTACCAATGATTACTAGGACCAAGTCAAAAAGCAACCAAGAGCCAACCTGAAGAGACTTGCACTGGCCAAAAATGGGATAATTTGAACTTCAAAAAGGATAACAAGTGGAAATTATTAAAGCCTATCAAATGTTTAAATCCATAAGTTTATAATAATATTTTTTAAAGTACTGATTATGCACCTTTGGAGGATGATGGATAATCAATTACCTTAAAAACTGATAACTATACTTTTCATAAATGCTATGATTATGAAAAACAAGGAAAAAGTGTCACAGACCAGAAGAGATAAAGGAGACATGACCACTAATTGGATTGGATCCTGGAAAAGAAAAAAGAAAAACTAGTGAAATCCAAATAAAATCTATATTTAGTTAGTAATATCGTGCCAGTGTTTTTATCTTAGTCTTGACAAATGACTACATCGGACAGGTTAGCAAACTATGGACTGCGGTCTGTTTTTTTTTTTTTTTTTACGGTGTGCCGGTATAAAAGATTTTAACATTTTAAATTTAGTTGCTAAAAAACAAAAACAAAGAATATGCACTGGAAATTGTGTGTAGCCTGTGGAGCATAAAATATTTTCCATCTGACCCTTTAAAGAAAACATTTGCCAACTCTTGATGTACAATGTTAATGGGGGGGGGGAGAAGACATAACAACTACAATTCCTCGAAGTTGATGTGACAAGCAAACAGAAAGGACATTGTTGGGAGGGAGGGGGGAGAGGGAGGGGGAAGAGAGGCTTCGGTAATGGGCCACGATAATCACCCACATTGTAAAAAGGCAAAATAAAATTAAGAAAAAATAAATAAATTTAAAAAAAAAAAAGATGACCAGTAAGGGGATCTCAATCCTTGGCTTGGTGTTGTCAGCGCCACGCCCAGCCAGTGAGCGAACCGGCCATCCCTATATAGGATCCGAACCCATGGCCTTGGTGTTATCAGCACCGCACTCTCCCGAGTGAGCCACGGGCCGGCCCTGATGTACAATGTTAACATTTATGATAGTTGAATGAATATATCAAGATCTCTCATCCCTCTTTGCAACTTTTCTGCAAATCTTAAAATTACTCCAAAATAGTCATTCCAAAAAGTTAGGGGGTTTTTTGGTTTTGGCGGTTGGCAGGTCAGGAGATCTGAACCCTTGACCCTGGTGTTATCAGCACCACGCTCTAATCAAGTGAGTTAATCAGCCAGCCCCCCCAAAAGTTTTCTTTAACTGGCAAGTAAATAAATTCAAGTACTTATCCTACCAAATAGAAGAGGGGAAGAATCTTTTTTTAAAAATATTCCACGTAATATATGAAAAAGAAATAGATTATTTTAATTTTTAGCCATTCAAATAGGTTTGTACTGGTATCTCATTGTGATTTTAATATGAATCTCCTTAAGACTAATGAACTTGAAAATCTTTTCATGTATTTATTTGCCATAATATACCCTCATCAGAGGTGTCTATTTAAATCTTTTGCTCACTTTTTTAATGAGTTATTTATTTCCTTGTTGTTTCAAGAGTTCATAGCATATTCTGGATACAAGTCCTTTATCAGATATATATGGGTACTTTAAAAAGTTTATGGAAAGATCCATATTAACTTTCAATTTTATTACTACACAATCCTTTTGACATATCCTTATATGATTTGCAAAAATTTTCTCCCAGTTTGTTGCTTTTCATTCTCTAAACAGTGTCTTCTGAAAGCAGTTTTCCATTTTGATAAAGTCCAATTTACCCATTTGTTCTTCTATGGATCATACTTTTGTCGCTCTACCTAAGAAATATTTGACTAGCCCAACGTCACAAAGATTTTCTCACACACTGTTTGAGGAAGACATCTTAGAAAAACTGTTTGAACTTTGCAAACTGAAGAATTCACTAGCCATCCTGTCTCAAGGTAGCCTGCAGCCACCCTGCAGATTTTGGACTCTGCAGCATCAACTGGATTTCCCAGATTTCAGGCTGCCAGCCCCTGCAATGTATGTGAGACAATTCCTTAATTTTCATTTCAAAAAACTCCAGAGTGAGAATTGAGGGAGAGGGAGAAATGAAGAGATTCTGGGCATAAGTGAGCCTTAAGGTCTGCCCATACCCAAACAGGAAAGTTGGGGTGTAAGGGGAGTCCTGACTTTCTTAGGCAGAATTATATTGGAGCCCTTCTGACTAGGGCTGATTTGGACAACAGTGGCCTAGAGTCCTCCCACTGCCATATTCTCAGTATATTCCTAAATTTTAAACCCCCTTATTCCCATAAATATTCCAGTGGTTACCACTGAGCACTAAAGATGATAACGGAAATGTGCCAAGGCTGGGAATAGGCTCGGCCATTGACATTTACATTTGAAAGTGCTCAGATTCTGAAGGAAGGGGGAAAATTGATGATTTTGTTTTTCCAACAGCAAATAGACACCATTCTTGTATCTGCCCAGTGGTCAAGGTTCAACTAGAAACCAGTTCTGGGCAGTCCACCAGATCTCTTAAGCTACAGGTAAAGATCTCAGTCTTTAGAAATGCACACTCAAATGACTGTGCCATCTACATTCTTAACAGAATTGTGTTGACCTTTTTTCCTGCACCCCTGTTAATTATCCCTCTTAATAAGTTTATATCTTATAAAAAAGGATTTTCTCTCATATTTTGTTCTAAAAACTTTTATTTAGGTCTATGATCCACTTCAAGTTAATGTTTTTATACAGTGTGAGGTATGAATACAGGTTTTGAGGGTTTTTTGGACATATGGATATCCAATTGTTCCCATACTACTTGTTGAAAAGGCTGCATTTCCTCACCACATTACCTATACTCTTTATCAAAAATCTGTTGACCGTATATGCACGGGTTTATTTCTGGACTCTCTATTTTGTTTTACTAGTGTATTTTTCTATCTTTATAAAGATAAAAACAATGGACAAAATATAACCAAGTGCTGGTGAGGATTGAGAAGAACTGGAACTTTCATACACTGCTAGTGGAAAAGTAAATGGTTTACCACTTTGAAAAACAGTTTAGGAATTTCTTAAGAAATTAAACACACAGACTGGCTGGCTAACTCAGTTGGTTACAGTGCAGTGTTATAAGGGTTCAGATGCCCATACCGGCCAGCAGCCAAAAAAAACGGTAAACATACACCTACCATTCCACTCCTAAGTATTTCTCCAAAAGTGTATGTGTGTCTCCATACAAAAGACTTGTACACAAATGTCTATAGTAGCTTTATTTGTAATAATTAAAAACTGCAAACACCACAAACGCACATTAACAGATGAGATGAATAGGTAAACAAATTGTGGTATATCGCTACACAGGACTATCACTCAGCAAGAAAAAGGAATAGACTATTGATAGATGCAACTGCATAGTTAAATCTCCAAATAATTATGCTTAGTAAAAGGAGCCATTTATATAAAACTCTAAGAAATACAAACAAATCTAGTAACAGCAGTCAGTAGTTGATTAGGGATGGGAAAGGCAGTAGGAGGAATTACTAAAAGGCACAAAGAAACTTTTGGGGGTAATGGATATATTTGCTATTTAATTGTGGTGATGGTTCTACAGGCACATACAAACTCAAAAATTATCAAATTTTACACTTGATACAGCAGTTTATTCTATGTCAATTATATGTCAATAAAACTCTGTTAGAAATGCAAAACCCAATGAATTAATTTAATTAATAATTCATCCCCCTATATAGGGATGGCCGGTGCGCTCGCTGGCTGAGCGCGGTGCGGGTGACACCAAGCCAAGGGTTGCGATCCCCCTACCGGTCACAAAAAAATAAAAAATAAAAAATAAAAAAAATAAGAGTATCAAATACGAGACTGATCAAACGTATGGGTTGTGCTATCAATTAGCAAAAAATATAGAGAACAGAGTAACATTATGAGCTTCTCCATGAAAATACAATTAGCAATAGCCAGACTGTGGGAAGCTTTATAGGTTAAATGCCACAGGTTAACAGAAAAACTTTAGAGGAAAGTAAAAGGGGGTGTGGGGGGCGAAACCTGTAGGTAACAGCAGTAGTGACATTTTTTTAAATGATCAAAACTAAATAATAGCATCTTGGGATGCACATGATAAAATCCTAAAAATGTTAAAAGTCAGAATAGTATTAGTTACTTTTCGGGAGAACGAAGGGTTAAAATTGAGATGGAATATGGAGAGTTTGGGGGGGGGGGCTGGAGAAGTTTTATTTCTTGGCCAGGGTGAGAGTATAGTGCTGTTCACCTAACTAAATTATGTGTTTGCTTGGTGGTTTTCTGTATTAGTGCCTTATTTTACAATAAAAAGTTTCAAGATAAAATTTTAAATACCTCCAGTCTGGATTAGTCATGAATTATGTACATTTACAAATTATGGAAGGTCTTATGGAACATTCACTCTCAAGAATGTCTATTCTTTTCAAAATTTGTGAAGCAGATAATTATCTGAAAGGAAGTCACAGAAATAGGTAAAGAAAGTTGGATTATATTGAAAAGAAGAGTTCACAAAAGAAATGGGCCTTTAAAAACCCACAGTGGACATAAATGAATAAAAAATGGGGGGGGGGGTCAATGAAACCAAAATTTGACTGTTGGAAGGAAAACAACAAAAAAACTGACAAATCTTTAGAACAACCAAGAATAAAAGAGAAAACTCAAATTATTAAAATTAGGAATGAAAGAGGGAACATCACTACAAACTCTGCAGGAATAAAAAGGATTATACAAGAACAAAAGGGCTGGCTGGTTAGCTCAGTTGGTTTAAGCATGGTGCTGATTAGCACAAAAAAAAAAAAAAAAGGTGAGAGAGAGAACATGAGGAATACATATATGCAAACAAATTAAATAACCTAGACAAAATGAACAAATTTGTAAAAAGACACAAATTACTGAAACCAACTCAAGAAAAATTAAAAATGTGAAACAGATAAAGTGACTGAACTGGTAAATCAAAAACTTGCCACAAAGAAAAGCCCAGGGCCAGATGGCTTAGCTGGTTAATTCTACCAAACGAAGAAAGGCATATTAACACCAATCATCAATTCTTTTTTTTTTTTTGTCTTTTTTTTTTTCGTGACCGGCAACGGATCGCAACCCTCAGTGTCGCGCCCGGACCGGGACCGGCAACGGGATCGCAACCCTCGGTGTCGCGCCCGCACCTCACTCAGCCAGTGAGCAGCCGGTCTGTATGTGGGTTCCGAACCCTCAGCGGGAGCGCCATCGCGCTCCCAAGTGGCGCACTGTAGCAGTGCGCCACCGGGCCGGCCCCAATCATCAATTCTTCACAAACTCTTCCAAAAAGCAGACAAGACACTTTCTAACTCATTCTATGAAGCCAGTATTACCCTCATAACAAAAGCAAAGACAGCACAAGAAAAGACAACTACAGAAAAATATCCCTTATCAATACAGACGAAAAATCTGCCACAAAATACCTGCAACCCAGCAACATACAGAATTACACACCATGATCAAGTTGGGTTTATCCCAGGAATTAAAGGCTGATTTAGGGCCGGCCCGGTGGCGCACTGCTACAGTGTGCCGCTTGGGAGCGCAGCGGCGCTCCCGCCGAGGGTTTCGATCCCACATACAGACCGGCTGCTCACTGGCTGAGTGAGGTGCGGGCGCGACACCGAGGGGTGCGATCACGTTGCCGGGCCCGGCCCCGGCG
>NW_007726254.1:690655-696909 GCF_000696425.1 Galeopterus variegatus | reverse complement strand
TGCCGGACACGAAAAAAGAAAAAAAAAAAAAAAAAAAAAAAAGGCTGATTTAATATCTAAAAATCAAACAATGCAATACACCATATTAACAGAATAACATAAAAACCACATGATCACCTCAATAGACACAGAAAAAGCATTTGACAAAATCTAATACCTTTTTCAGTATAAAAAGTTTCAACAAATTAGGAATAGAAGGCAACATCCTCACCCTGATAAAGGCAACTACAAAAACCTCACAGCTATCATCACATGTAATGTTAAAATATGATTCGAAGCTTTTCCCTGGAGATCAAGAACAAAACAAGGACATCTCACCACTTCTATTCAACAATTTAACTGAAGGGTCAAGTCAAGTCAATTAGGCAAGGAAAGTAGCAGAATATATGACATGAACTAATTTCTTAAGATTTTAATAGAAGTCTTATACAGAATGGGGCCAACAGCAAAATGTAATGAACAACTGTCAAGCTAGGGCTGGATCTGGAGCTCACAGACCCTTCAAAGCCCATTGTCTAGACTAGGTCACAAACCCTTCACATGACAGGCTGGGTCACCAGACCCCCTCACATGCATGTCTATGAGCTAGGTAACTGGCAAACAGGTCCTTGGAAGCCATAGGTTGGAGAGCAGGGCCACACAGCGGACGCCCAAGGCAGCCAACACCAGCCAAGGTCACGGTGCTGCGGTGCATGCACACTAACTCCACCCACACACACAATTTGCTTACAAAGAATATGCTGCACCACCCCCAACAGGACCCATGGTGAGGGGGGCTGATTAAATTATTCTATTTTCCCAACAACAACCATCATGAAATTGTTCATCCATGAAGTGTGACCTTTCCAAAAGGTCAAAAAGTTCCTATTTTTAAAAATTATAAAATCATAAAATAGAGCTGCTATTTTATTGCTAGACAGTATCCTAGAGGTAATCCAGTTCAACTCCATACTGTGCCCCTAAGTACTTTATCCAAACTTCTGCTTGTTACTGGCATAGGCCTCCTCACTACCAGAGATGTGTAGGAAATGTGCAAGAGTCTGAGGCAGAAGGAGGTACACACAAAGAAAGGAGAATTGGGGACAAGAGAATGACAAAGTGAAAACACTCAGTACACCAGAACCCTAAAGCAGGCAGGATGTTTGAACAAAGAAAACAATTTTAAAAGGCTGGCTGGTTAGCTCTGTTGGTTAGAGTGCAGTGTTGTAACACAAAGGTCAAGGGTTCGAATCCCCTTACCAGCCAGCTGCCAATAAAAGAAAAGAAACTTAAAATAAAAATCAGAATTTTCTGAGATGAGGGTAATTAATGTCCTATATCTTGATAGGGGATTGGGTTACACAGCTATATGCATCTGACCAAAAATGATCTGATACACTTATATGTCTGTATATGAATTTCACCTTAAAAAAACAAAGACAGTAAGCAAATATTACACTCTAGCTAATGATACAGATGCTGAAGTGTTTAGGGGTAAAGTATATTAATGTCTTTAATTTAGTTTCAAATGCATCAAAGCCTAAGAATGGTTGCTAAACAGATATGATAAAGCAAATATAGCAAAAAAAGCAAATGTGAATACTCACTATACAACTCTCAATTTTTATGTTTGACCATTTTCATAATAAAATGTTGGGGGGCAGGGGTCAGCAGATCAGAAAAGAAGCCTTGGAGAAAGAAAGCCAAAAGAAAAGGGTGGTGGTGGGGGGAATGTGTTAAGAGCTAAAACAAAGAGATAATAGAGAATAATTTTTAAAGTAAATAATAATAATAATAATAATGAGAGAGAGAGAGAGAGAGAGAGAGAGAGAGAGAGAAATAATCAAAGAAAGTGAAACCACAGGCCAGTTGTGGAAACTCACTCACTGCATGAGTTTTACTACAAAAATGTGATAATAATACAATTATACAAGGGTACTTCAAAAAGTTTATGGAAAGACTTGTATTATCTTTCAATTCTATTTTTCCATGAACTTTTGAAGTATCCTCGTATAATATTATATGATATAATAAACACTTCATGTAGAATAGTCACAGAGTACAAGACAGACCAAAGCCAGAGACTTTGGCTGAAATCTTTCTGAAAAAGAGTATGAAAAAGTAATGGGGTGGGTGGCGGGCAGAACAGCCACAAATGATGTCTCTAAAGGCAGCAATATTCACACTTAAAGACTGCCAGAGAATTGCCTGCGTAATGTAAATGTACGTAATTTACAAAAACAAACCCTCCCTGATCCTATTAATACAGCCTATAAAATATTAGCAAAATGCACTTAATGAGTTGACAGAACCTCACTAAAAGTTTTAAGCATAATAATTAGCATTTTGCTGTAGGGGACAGTCTGGGGCTTCTATATGTTTCTATATTTTCAGTTGAGAGTTTCCCCCATCTATTTGTAACTATAAAGTCACCATTTGTTACCATATGTAAGGTAAAGATCAATTACTAATTTATTCAAAGACAGCTTTTTCAGCTGAAGTATTACAACTCAAATATTCTTTGCATTTCTCTTCAGTGTTATCTGTTTTATTCCTAAAAGGGTAGAGACAAACTAGACAACTTCTGAAAGCACAGCTGATACACTTCACAGCTATTTACCAAGTAAGACTAGGGTTAGGATATTAATAAACTAAAGTTTTTTAATCGGAACTCTAAAATATTTTTTACCTGTGCAAAATACCCTACCTTAGTGAAGAAGAAAGTTACTTTACTCAATAAACAATTCAATAAATAGTCGATAAATAAAAGCACCAAACATAAATTAGAGTACAATAGGGAAATTACCAGGCTGAGCTCTAGAAGTGTCAAGAGGTCTGCACAGATTGGTGAAGCAGTATCAACTGGTAATTCTAAGTTAAACAAGATTAGTGCACCCTTCCCTATGATAAACATTAGTGACATCCACTAGAACAACTATCGAGTTGGAAAAAAAAAGTCTTGCCAAGAAAAGCAGCATTACTAAAGATGTCTCATTCATTCACATGGCTTATAATGAGCTAAGCTGCCTTCACAATGAAAAATGTGCTGATAGTTTTTCTAATGTAGCCAAGTTTTTTTTTTTTTACTGGCTCTGTCACCCAGATAATATGTAAAATATAATGAAGTAGGATTATTGTCCAAAATCATCCTTATGCCTACCACCAAAGAGAAATATTATTAACATAGTCCACCAGCTATATTCTTTAATGTTCAACAATTTTGCTATAATTTTGCTTCATTTCTCAGTTAATCATGAACCATGAATTTTCCAGGACATTTTACATCATAATTTTCAAATATTACTATAATCACCTCATAATTTATGTGGAATATACAATAAGAGTGAATGTTACTACTTCCTGATCACAACCTAAAGCAATTTCGAATTCCTTACAACCATCCTGCAAAATAAACATTATACTCCAACTTTATATTTTTAAAAACTGAGTTTTGTTTCTCCCCAAGATACTAGAGAAATACCACTTTAACCAAGTGATAAAACTCATCACAGGACAAACGTATCCCTATACGTCACAATATGATGAATATCATCCCTTCTATGGTATTTCTACCAAAAATGCATAACCCAATTCTAATCATGAGGAAATATCAGACAAACCCATACTGGGAGACTGACCCATATTCTTCAAATATGTCAATGTCATGAAATTGAGGAACAGTTCCACATTAAAAGAGACTAAAGAGAATTGACACCTTAATGCAATGTATGATCAAGGACTTATTAGCTATAAAGGACATTATTAGGGTAACTGGGAAAATATGATCTGAAGGTTAGATTGGATAATGAATTTATCTTTTGATATTTGTTAACTGTAATATAATTATCAAAAAAAAAAGATCCTTGTTTTTTTAAAAAATACACACTGAAGTATCTAGGAGTAAAAAAACACTTCACAACTTATTCTCAGGTTCAGGAGAAAAACTGTAGAAAGGAGGCAGAAAAGTCTAAAAGTAAATGTGGCAAAAATGGTAACATCTGGGGGATCTGGAAGAAGGGTATTCAGTAGTTATTTGCACTACTCTTGAAACTTTTCTCTAAGTCTCAAAAAAAACGGGGGTTCTAAGAGATTTAAGTAAGTCTAATTAGCAAAGTGATAGGGACCCAAACCCAGGTTTATACAGATTCAAAAGGGTTCTCTCATAACCTAATCTGGATAGGTTATCTCATAACACCTCTACCATTGGACATTTAAAACTGGGCAATTAACATCTTACCAAATAAAGCCCTTTTTCCCAAATTTAAGGTTACTTCCTTAATAAATACTTCCCAAAATGGGATCAATGGATAAATGAACATGAACTATTTTTCTAATACATAATACTGTTTTTTTTTAATTCTCACAATATTTTTATAAAAAGGAAAATTAGGAATATCTTTCCTATTGTTCACTACTTTTTATTTTTTTTATTTTTTATTTTTTCCTTTTTGTCTTTTTTCGTGTCCGGCAACGGATCGCAACCCTCAGTGTCGCGCCCGTACCGGACCGGGACCGGCAACGGGATCACAACCCTCGGTGTTGCGCCCGCACCGCGCTCAGCCAGTGAGCGGGAACCGGTCTGTATGTGGGATCCAAACCCTCGGCGGGAGTGCCGCCGCACTCCCAAGCAGCGCACAGTAGCAGTGCGCCACCGGGCTGGCCCCTACTTTTTATTTTTTTTAATCTTTAAGGCTAGTCAAGTGAAGCAGTGAGAGTAGAGAATAAAGAAATCTATAACTGGTTGTGATCAATTAGTTGTAAACACCACTGCACTCAGATCAACCTACTACCTGCTTTTTAAACACGAAGTTCCAGGGCTGGCTGGTCAGCTTGGTTGGTTAGAACATGGTGCTGATAACATCAAGGTCCAGGGTTCCATCTTGGTATCATACCAGCCAGCCGCACCCCCCCACACACACAAAAAAAGAAAAAAATGATTAAAATAAAATAAAATCCAAGATCAAAAATCCTGAGGAATCCTTCAAAGGAAACCATTAAATCATGTGTTCTCCCTTAATTTCCTTAATTCTAAACAAAACAAATAAGAGTTCCACAAAAACTTACCTGTACCACTTGTTTCTGTGGTTGTGCTGCCTGTGTTGCTGAAATCTGTGTTTTTTCCTGAGCACCTCGGCAACGGTCACTGTTCACTGATGTCATCATATACAGTATATAGAAAATAACGTATGTTCAAAATAGAAAATCTGCAAGAAAGTAGGCATGATAAGCAAAACTCCCAAATCATTGTAAAACGCAATTGTATGATCTGGTGAAAGGAGGCCACATGAGATAAAACATAAAAGCTCTCTGGAATACAGATTCTCAAGAAACAGCCCTTCAGGATTTTAGGTTTTGCTGGTAGCTCTTAAACCAATTTTACTAATGCAATCTAAAAGTCTATGATTTATAATGTTGGCAATTCTTAACAAAAACTCAATTAGCAATTTTTTTTTTTTTTTTTTTTTTTTTTTTAAAAGATGACCGGTAAGGGGATCTTAACCCTCAACTTGGTGTTGTCAGCACCACGCTCAGCTAGTGAGCGAACCGGCCATCCCTATATGGGATCCGAACCCGGGGCCTTGGTGTTATCAGCACCGCACTCTACCGAGTGAGCCACAGGCTGGCCCTCAATTAGCAATTTTAACCAGCATTTATTTTACCACTGAATGTAGTTCTATCTGCCTCTTCCTACTTGCAGTTGAGCCCAAAGGCAACATTGCACCCTGCCAAGATTTTACCTGTCAATGACCCAATTCAAAATGTGGTGTCAAGAAATAAGCTATCCCTAAAAGCAAAAACAACCTATGAATGATAAATCTTCCAAGGAGACAAACAAAACTGTGCATATAATTTTCCTTCATTTATTTAATAAATATGTATTGAATTGCTAAGTGCCAAGCACACAACTAAATATAATACATATAATCAAAACATGATTATAACAATAAGATACCCACTTCAAACCCATTAAGAAGGCTACTATAAATTTTTATTAAAAATTTTTAAAAACACATAAAGGGTTGGCAAGGATGTGGAAAAATTTGAAGCCTGTGTACACCTTGTATGATGGTGCAGACACCTACGGAAAACAGTATAGCAGTTCCTAAAAAAAAAAAAAAAAAAAAAAAAGGATTGCCATACTGAGGTGCTCTTAATCCTGTTCGTGACGCCAATTGTAAAGCTACTCGACCACACCAGTTGTCAGTTGTCGGACTCTTTGTACCTACCGGTAATCCTGCACTGACGGGGCCGATTGTTGAGCTAGGGCTGGGTCT
>NW_007726254.1:627259-690645 GCF_000696425.1 Galeopterus variegatus | reverse complement strand
CTGGCATGCTTCACTCCGCCTCTGCGCAGTCCTTTGCTGGCTTTCCTGGCCTTTGTTGTCCGGGCTGATCGCTCGTTCCTGCAGCCGGGCTTGGGCGCTCTCAGGAGTCTTCCTCTGTGTCGGCCCCAAAACCTCGAACCTGCTGCCGCTTGTTTGTCGATGTAGGATCGTTGTTGAAAGAATTATTCGCCTTTTGTTGCTCTTGGAAATGCAATCAATACTCTGGTATCACAGCGCACAGCTCACAGGATCGCGCTGTCTCCTGTCACGGCCGCTCCAGACCCATCGCCATCTTAGCCTTTATTCCTTTTTAAGTGGACTCCTCACGCTGATCTCTTCCTCCTCTTGTCCAGTCTGCATGCCACTTCCAGATGAATCTCCTGAGGCACTGCTTTAATCATATTGATTCCCAATTCAAATAGCCCATCATATAAAGATTAAGCTGCTTAGCCCCATATTTAAAGCCCTCTGTGATCTGACCCTAACCTGTCTTTCAGCCTTTTCTACTACTATTCCTATTAATGAACTCTCTGCTCTAGCCAGAGCTAGATGAAGAAATGTTGCCCAGGTGCCAAACTATAGGGGGGTGCTGAAAAAATTATTGGAATAAATCTGAAAGATGGTGCTAAATAATCATGGTTTCCACCTCATCCTTGAATTGCTGTAGAAATGTGAATTGGTCATTCCTGCCCCCCTCCTCAGGCTAAATAGTGCTGTCAATTGGGAAAAATTCTTTTCTCTCTAGCCCTGATTTATCTCTTAAGTATTTTTGCAACATGTAAGCCATTAAGCCAGACACCAATGTGTGAAAAGTCATTTAAAGTCAGAAATTGCCGTCAGCTGAAATTATAGAATCAAATTGGGCATTGCATAAAGCCATTAATTGGAGATGATACTTTTGAAGTCTGGCTTATTGAGGTATGATTTACATAAAGCAAAATTCACCCTTTTTAGGTGTACAGTTTGGATTTTTTTTTTTTTTTTTTAAAGATGACCAGTAGGCTGGCCCGGTGGCACACTGGAGAGTGCGCTGCTTGGGAGCACAGTGGCGCTCCCGCCGAAGGTTCGGATCCCATGTGGAGACCGGTTCCCACTCACTGGCTGAGCGAGGTGCGGGCACAAAACCAAGGGTTGCGATCCTGTTGCCAGTCCCCGGTACGGGCGCAACACCGAGGGTTGCGATCCTGTTACCGGTCAGTAAAAAAGACAAAAATGAAAAAAAAAATATATATATATAAAGATTGTCACTAGTAGAATACAAGTGAGATGCTAAAATTCCAAATCACTTTGCATAGGGTGGAGAGGGATAGCAACAAAGAGGTATTTTTCCAGCAAAAGTCAGGAGAAAGTCAAAAATAACACCAAAGTGCATATAAACAGAAGAGAAACAATAAAGACAGGCGCCACACCAGACAGAACACTTCTAAAAGAACAGAAATCAGTGGGTTAAATTTCCCTGCTAAAAGACAAAGATTCTCAAGTTAGGTTGAAAAAAAAAATAAAGCCAAAGCTAAATATAAGCTCTTTACAAAAGATTTACTTAAAATGAAATGACGCACAAACAAAATGTTAAAAATAAAGAAATATGTCTGTGATTTTTACATTTAAAACTTTTTACTCTACTCCAAACACAGACAATAATAGGTTGCTATAAGTTTTAAAAGACAGAGTTATAGGCTGCCTCATCTGAAAGCCTGACCAGGGCTTACTCATGTGGCTCCTGGCTGGAGGCTTCAGTTCTTCATCAAGTGAAACTTCCTGTAGGACTTCATGCGTGTTCTCACAGCAGGCAGCTGGCTTTCCCCAGGGCAAGCGATCCAGACGGCAAGCAAGCAGAATGCCACCGAGCCTTTTATGACCTAGTCTCCAAGTCATGGCCCATAACTTCTAGTCATTAAGTCTAGCCCACACTCCAAGCAGAGGATTAGGCACCACCTTTTATTTATTTATTTATTTATTTTAACAGATGACCAGTAAGGGGATCTTAACCCTTGGCTTGCTGTTATCAACACCACGCTCAGCCAGTGAGCAAACCAGCCATCCCTATATAGGATCCGAACCCGTGGCCTTGGTGTTATCAGCACTGCACTCTACTGAGTGAGCCACGGGCCGGCCCTGTACAGTTTGGATTTTGACAAATGTATGAGGTAGTGTAGCTATCACCAGCATCAAGATGCAGAGGATTTCTGTCACTGTTATTTACATTTTAAATAGTCTATCATGGCTCCTAAGAAGTATTCTGGCTTACAGTATTGTATATACTAAAGTCCTAACTTGATAATAAAAAAGTATCCTATTTTTAAATAGAAAAATTGATTTCTTTCAGCCTCCACTTGATAAAGGCCAAACAAATATTTAAAGAAAATCTGTTTTAAGGGGCCTGCTAGGAGTGCCCACAGGTCTTGGTCCAGTCCCAGGTGGCTTCTGTATATGGGATACTCTAGCAAGAGTGGATTTGGGGAGGAAGGTGATGAGTTCTGTTTTGGGCATGTATATACATATGTAGGATTGGTAGCCCAATCGTTAGGAAGCAATTGGATTGGCATGAGAGGGCTGTGAATATACCTTGGGAGTGAGTTGGAGAAGAGACATGAGGAGTGGATGGAAAGGTGAGACAAGAACCAAAAGACAACTGTGTCCCAGAAATCAAGAAAAAAGAATTTTAAGGATGGTGTGGTCAACAGGATAGCAAATGCCCATCAACTCAATGAAGTAATGCCCTCTTTCTAAGAGCAGGACCAACGCCACTTAAGATAGCCCCTCCATTGTGTGAAAGTTAGGCGGGAAAGTGGGGGTGGAATGGGAGGAGCTCCGCTAACTGCAAAATTAGCTCATGTACTGTTGGCTTGCTTGCATTGGCTAATACCTCTTGGCATGGTGATCGGGCGACCGAGTTGCTGCGCTTGCAGCTTTAAAAACTGAGAACAAAGACGGTTCAGGGCCGCACCTTGAATTGGCTGGTGCAGTCCCAGCCACTGGAAATAAAAATCTTTTTCTCTTTTTTCTATATCAGTCTCCAAGGGTGATTTTCTCCCGACGCCTATAACATTCAGCAGCTTAAAAGTGGTGAACATGGGGCCGGCCCAGTGGCGCACTGCTACAGTGCGCCGCTTGGGAGCGTGGCGGCGCTCCCGCCGAGGGTTCGGATCCCACATACAGACCGGTTCCCGCTCACTGGCTGAGTGAGGTGTGGGAGCAACACCGAGGGTTGCGATCCCGTTGCCGGTCCCGGTCCGGTACGGGCGCAACACTGAGGGTTGTGATCCGTTGCCGGACACGAAAAAAAGACAAAAAGGAAAAAAAAAAAAAAGTGGTGAACATGGTGGAAATAGATTAACATTTGTGTCTTGTTGTAACAGGTACAGTCAGGTCCTGTAACAGAGTTTTAAGTATTTTTCTTTCTCATCATAAAAGTGTGTCTTTACCTATGGCACACTGTTTGGAAAATACAGGAGGGTTGCAAATTTTTTTTTTTTTTTAAAAAAGATGACCGGTAAGGGGATCTTACCCCTTGACTTGGTGTTGTCAGCACCACGCTCAGCCAGTGAGCGAACCGGCCATCCCTATGTGGGATCCGAACCCGGGGCCTTGGTGTTATCAGCACCGCACTCTCCCGAGTGAGCCACGGGCCGGCCCAGGAGGGTTGCAAATTTTTTTTTTTTTTTAAAAAAGATGACCGGTAAGGGGATCTTACCCCTTGACTTGGTGTTGTCAGCACCACGCTCAGCCAGTGAGCGAACCGGCCATCCCTATGTGGGATCCGAACCCGGGGCCTTGGTGTTATCAGCACCGCACTCTCCCGAGTGAGCCACGGGCCGGCCCAGGAGGGTTGCAAATTTTTTTTTTTTTTTTAAAAAAGATGACCGGTAAGGGGATCTTACCCCTTGACTTGGTGTTGTCAGCACCACGCTCAGCCAGTGAGCGAACCGGCCATCCCTATGTGGGATCCGAACCCGGGGCCTTGGTGTTATCAGCACCGCACTCTCCCGAGTGAGCCACGGGCCGGCCCAGGAGGGTTGCAAATTTTAACTTGCCAGAACCTGTGACCCAAATACCAGGGCCAGCTGAAAATGAGGGCCCAGGGGATGCTCACCCCTGGAACCTGGGTGGCACAAGGGCACTGCTGAGTTTGGCTCCTGCCAGAGCAGTCTGTCAGAGAGGGAGTGCTGGCTCCAGACTGCTGAGAGTGGCGCTGAGGACAAGACTTCCTGCTCTAAAGCTGCCTCTCTCCGTCTGTTGCCCTCTACCCTTTTCAGACAGTTGGATCTCAAAGTTGATAAAAATAACAATTAGCTAGACACTTCCCTGATCAATTTTTCCCTTGCACCAAAGTACATCCCCTCTGACAGAGCCCATTTCACCCTCAGTACCGACAGTCACCTCCTTTGGAAATGATGTGAGACAGATGGAAAGTTGCAGCAGAAAGATGGAAAAGATGAAACATCAGGAATAGCAGGAAGATTCAGTAGTTCCAAAGAAGGGGAACAGTTACTGCGGGAAACAGACAAAAGACAGACAAGTGATCACGTTCATTGTAGAAAAGGTAGAAAATGTCATGGAGAGAAGAATGTTGCATTCACATTTCTTTCTTTGTTTTTCTGTTTCATCACTCAGCTTTATTGTGATTGACTCTGATTCTGATGATGAATACTTCTGTGAAGGAAAGAAAGCTAAGTTATCCGAAATTATAGAAGGCAAGTATACTACTCATTAGAGAAGTGACTGTGCTCTGAAGCCTCATCATGCATCGTAGTTGGGGGATCAGAATCAGCAAACTTTGCATTTGGAATCGCTTTGTAGCAAATGCCACCGTTTATTTGCTCCTGTGTGCAGTATGTGGATCTGGCTGGTTCCCTACTCCCTGGTCAGCTTCTGAACACAGCAACAACTGGTACTTGCTGCCTTAGATCTCAGGCGTGCCCCTCAGTAGAGTGCTTACCTGCCTAGAACTGTACCCAGGGAGCAGAGGGGAGAAAGGCAAGAACTGGGGCTGAGAATTGTGGAGGCTGCTCGGCTACTCCATTGTCCTCTCTTTCCCTCATCCTCTCCGTGTGGGAGAGGAAAGGAGTAAGAGGCATCCTCTTCCCTCTTCCCAGCTAGCTGGAGACTTGGATGGGCGATGGTTTGGACCAGTGGCAGGGGCGTGTCAGGGAAATCCTCGCTTCCTGCCTGGAGCTGTTGGCCTTTGCCTTTTGTTATTGCCTTTGTTTTCTAGAGATTCCTATTTTCCTTAGTCCCTGTTTCCCACAGCAGATCCTTGCCTGTTGGAATCAGAGGCCCTTTTAACCTTTCAGGAGGCTCGGAGCTTTACTCACATTTCAGAACCTGCTCAGGGACATGAAACAGGAAGACTAGTAGCTTCTTTTTTTTTTTTTGACCGGTAAGGGGATTGTAACCCCCGGCAAGGTGTTGTCTGTACCACAGTCAGCCAGTGAGTGAACCAGCCATCCCTATATAGGATCCAAACCCGTGGCCTCGGTGCTCCCAGCGCCGCACTCTCCTAAATAAGCCATGGGGCTGGCCCTAGAAGCTTATTGAGCATTAGGAATAGTATTTCATTGATTTTTGTTCATTCAGTACCAGGTGTAGGACATGATACAGAGGCACCTGGTTGATGTTTGCTGAGCTGAACTCAGTTGAAAATGGGAGGCCCTTAAAGTACTGGCTACTTCTTAGATAACTGCCCAAGAGCTACCGTTGGCCAATTTCCTGGCTAACCAAGATATCAGAGCAGGGAGAGGAGAGGCGGCTTGGAATCCTAGTCTCCTGCTGTTTCACTGCCACCTGTCCTCTTGAATATCTTTCCCCCCTCCCCCTCTGTAGCTCTAGGTGGCTGTGCCTGTGTAAGACAGATGTCCTGGTGCAGAGTAGCAGGTCTGACATGACAGCTACTCTAATGCAAAGGGAACCCCCAGGGAGGCAGCTTTAGAGCAGATCATGAGTGAAAGAGCCAGAAACCCCTCCATCACCATAGGCCACCAGTTGCTGACTCCTGGAATCAGAAGAGATGTTCTTTTGAGGGTGAACTTTCAGCTGAGGCTGCTCTTACCTTTCTGACCCATGGACTCTACCTGTGGGCACCCACTGGCTTTGCATGTGTCTGTAGTGTTCTGCACATGGCATTTCTTTTGTTACTGTAGTGAAGTTAGGTAATTTTATAGAAAAAAAGATCCAATGAGCTTTAAACATACTTTCAAACCTCACTTCTAACCTCTAGCCTTTGTCAATGCATGTAGTAATTTTTTATGTATTGTAAGCAGTGTGTCCCTATCTTTTTTTTATTTTCTATTTATTTTTTAGTTTTTAGTTTTTTAAAAATTTCAACCAAAGGTGGGAAATCTTTAAATTTTCTAGGAAAGATGACTTTTTACCATAGGAACACCCACTCCTTTTCTCTTTCCTTATCGCATATTTGAAGTTCTTTCATAATTGATTCAAATAATGGATGCTGCAATTTTAGGATAAAGAGTTTTTGCATTATAAATATATCTTCACATCTTGCACATACCATGATTTAGATTTTTTTTACATCCAGAATCTTGGAAACCTAGAGCTTGAGCTCTGAACTGACACCAGAGAGCATGTGGATGTTTCCAGATGACAAGACCCTCAGTGCAGGCAGTGATGTTTTGAATGTCCCCAAGGCCTCTTGAGAGTACTGACATCAGGACCTAACTCCTGACTCTTACTCAGTGGTTCTGAGAGCTTTGCACTTACAGACTAATTTTAAAAGATGAAGTTTTGATAACCAACATAGAGTTGTCAATTTTTAATTTGTGTAATGAAGGAAAAAAATTCCAACTACCATCTGCTGTCTCCGTAATTTCGTAAAGAGAACTAAGTTTAGCTGGGACATAATCATACAATGAAGGACACTCCATTAAATTATAGAAATTTAATTTGGGGAAAAAACCACCACTTTATTATTCTAATTTCTCATTTTGCTGTGGACCAGTGAAATATACAAGCGTGCTGACCTGTGTTTGGGAACCACTGAGCAACTACATCATGCTACTTAGGGAATGTGATTTGAAAATTGCCATTGGACTTTGATTGCTATTTTATCTGTCACTGCTCTCAGTAAAATAAAAAAGAAATAGAAGGAAAACAATCCAGAATAACTGGGATTCCTAACAGTGATTCATAATGCCACAGTTCGCAGCTTATTTAATTTGTGCTAAGTAATCTGCTGAAGTTAATGTATAAGAAGGGGGTGGGGGCCTATATTTACATATAATTGTGTCTCAAATTTCAGATGAGGTTCTGGAAGACTTATCTGATACCGACATGGAGCCTACCATCCAGGAGCCTCCAATACTTATTACTGATGATGATGATGATGACAATGATAGTAGTGATTTGGAGGGTCCTGTGCTCGAAGACTTGTGTGATCAGGGCCAAATTTCCTCAGCTGAAAAAGAGCTGGCTGAGCTTGCTACCTTCCGTCGCACATCAGATGCTGGTGTTGGTGAGCAAGACTTTGGTAAAAATCTCTGCCAGCCACCAAATGGTCTTAAGCCTAACCTAGAGATTTTAGATAGAAAGTTGCCATCTGATGATGAGCCTGTGTCTGTGGTGGAACAACCGAAGAAAAGAAAGGAAAAAACCAAAAATCTCTGTGTGACACCTGGTAAGCCAGTAATGCCAAGTATGCGTGTCCCAGCGCCTGTGCCTCGCCAGCCAAGTGGGCTTTCCCTACCTTTTCTGCTGGACCTGCCTGTCTTGTCGGGTCTGCCCATCCTGCTTGCCAGCCCTCTGCTGTTTCAGCAACTTCCTAGTGGCCAAGGGAGGCAGCCATCCCAGTGACCAGGATCTTTCTGGGAGTGGGGGAAGTTTGCCCCCGTCTTTCTCATGCTCCCATATTTTAGTATTTGCTGTTGTGCCCTCCTGGGTGTGTTCTCCCTGCACCTTTTGTCCTGAGTATATCCCACTTTTCTTAGGACCTAGCCCAATTGTCACTTCCTCTGCAAAGCCGTAAGTCAGAGTTGCTCCTCTATCCTGGGTTCCCAGAGTTCTAGAGCCTGTCTCTTCTAAAGCACTAATCACACTGTGTTCTAATATGTTCCTAAGTCTGTCCCCCAGTCATCTGAGCCTCTTTACAGGAGGATTCCTACTCTTCTTTTAGTCTCCCTCAGGGTCTAGCCTGGTGCTCGGCATGTAATAGATGTTTAATACATTATTTTATTTATTTATTTTTCCTTTTTTTTTGTCTTTTTTCGTGTCCGGCAACGGATCGCAACCCTCAGTGTCGCGCCCGTACCGGACCAGGACCGGCAACGGGATCGCAACCCTCAGTGTCGCACCCTCACCTTGCTCAGCCAGTGAGCGGGAACCGGTCTGTATGTGGGATCCGAACCCTCGGCGGGAGCGCCACCGCACTCCCAAGCGGTGCACTGTAGCAGTGCGCCACCGGGCCGGCCCCTTATTTTATTTTTTTATTTTTTTATTTTTTTTTTATTTTTATTTTTTTTTAAAAGATGACCGGTAAGGGGATCTTAACCCTTGACTTGGTGTTGTCAGCACCACGCTCAGCCAAGTGAGCCATGGGCTGGCCCCTATGTTTAATACATTTTTACAATAAATGCATGAATGACACTAACTATTGATAGATAAGTCTCTGGCTAAAGCAGCCAGCAGTATGGGTCCTAGGGGAAGGTAGAAAGGTCTGGCTTGCACAGTGGATGAAGGTGCTGCCTGGGAAGTGAGCCACTCCTCAGAGCAGGTGCCTGAGCTGTGGCATGCCTTCCGTGGATGGCGCAGCCTCTGACACCAAACTTGCGTACCCTCATTATAGGCCTCGGTGCCCACGACAGAACCCTCCCTAGCTCACTCTGCTGGCAGCTCTGCAAGTCATGGCAGGTGAAATCATTCAGGATGACTGATGCAGCAGTATGCAGGCTTCAGACAGTTTTGTTTATAGATGTTGCTCTGGGCTTGGTTGTGGGGGTTCTTCCTGGGTTTACCTTTCTGTCAGTTGTTTGATGGTATCCATTTTCAGGGTACAAATGAACTATTATCCTTTCAGCTGTTAAAGAACGAAAGACACGTGGGCCTTCAAAGAAAAAACCCACAGCAACTGAAGTTGAAAAAGGCAAGACTGGGTATGTACTGCTTGTGTTCAGTTGAACAGGAATTGATTGCATGATTGTTGCATGTTAGGCAGTCCACTGGGCACTTGGGGGGGCACTTCAAGGGAATGAAGGACTCTGGTGTGGAGGGGCATGCTTCCTTCTTTGAACACGGGGGGCTTCAGGGGGCACACTTGGCCAGGGTCCTTGCAATTAACTGGTCAGAGTGGGGCCCTTCTGCCACCTCAGCAGCTCTGACCTCTTGAGGTATCCTTTGTTCTTAAACTCAGATCAAAGAATGATGTGTAGTCAAACGGCACTTTTTTCCAGCCTGAATACAGCCTCATGGCCAGCAGTTTGCAGTAAGCTAAGGCAAACGCAGTGGGAAGTGGTGAGAAGGTGGAAATGACATGTCGCTCTGTCTGCTGGAGTTGGAGGGAAGGCGGTCAAGATGGTCTTCCAGGTTTCTCTAATGTTTTGGGTGAACCCAGTTACTCTTACTACTGTGTATATCCTTGTGCATTTTTAAAACTTAAATGTTAGGATGAAACAGATTGCTTGTAGTTCCTTTGGTTAGCTACATATAGATTGGAAAACAGCTGATCATTTAGACCAAAGACATGTTAATACTTAAAGCAAAAGATTAACACATTGTCTTATTTAGATTCCAGGAGCTTCTGATTTTTTCCCTTAAAATATGATATAGTAAGCATAATTGTCTTTGTTTTACTTGAATTCAGGAGGAGTATATAATTATATCTGAATTATCTTACAAGAGAAGGAAGTATTTGAAGGACTGTATGTTATTTCTTAACCTGCATTTTGGGACAATAAATGCATCTTAAGGGAGGGGGAAAGGAATGATGTGTCAGGCATTGGGGCTACAGAGCCACTCGGATGTGGACGGAAGGCCCTCTTTCAGTGCTTTTTCTGGTGAAAGCAGCAGCTGCAGCTCCCATGCACTCTCTTAGGATGGATCCCCTTCCAGCAAGGTTTCTTCTGGACTCCTAGATATATATATATTTCAGCTGCTTTGCCCATAGGGACATATGTCTTGGGTAGCTCCCAGGTTGTTTTGCTAGAGATGCTACAAAAAATGGAGACGCTGCCCCTTGGTGTTGGTTTGCATCATCCAAAGGAGGCTAGCTTGTCTGGACTCGTAACTGTTGCCTTGGTACTTCCTGTGTCAGTCTGGAGGCTTCCTGTTGTGCTTAGTGTTGTTCTTGCATAGGCTGTTTGCTGGTCATGGTGACTGATGTACCTAGTTTGGGGTCTTGTTGGCTCCCCTGATGTGGAGACACTCAGCCTGCAGTAAAGTGGCATAGGCCTTGAGGTGACAATATCCTAAGCCACAAGGCCAGCTCTCCATGTGCACACTCATGGGGGTCACAGGCCCTGCCCCTGCTGGATCCTGCAGATGGTTCAGGTTTGCCTTTTCTCATGCAAATTTGCTTTGAAACCTAAGTAACTGGAGGCAGCAATTTTGAGTCATGCGCATCAGGCTTTAGGATGAAAACCATTGCATTAGCCTCCTTTGCCTTGTCTGGTACCTTCCCCTCTCTCCACCCAACCTCCTCACATAGGGTTCATTTTGTGCCTCAAGGGTTAATGAGTGTTCTAGCAAAATCTAAGTCTCAAGGGTTCCGTTAAGTCAGAAACTCACTGTGTTTGCTCCTGTTTTATCTTCCCAGTTCTGTAGGCTTATCTCTCTGGACTTGTGGGTTGTTCCAGCCAAGATAAAAATGCTTCAGTTTAAATAAGTGGTTATTACAAGTGTGAGTCCTTTATGTGCTCAGCACTATTCTTTGCCATTTGAATTAGGTGGCAGTTGTGGGTCAATGGAAAGACCTTGAGGATTGGGTCAGAAGATTCATTGTCTCTGTGATCTTTGGGCAAGTCACTTAACCGCTGAGCTTCAGTTTCCTGTCCGCAAAGTGGCAACTGTAAACAATAGCAATAGCTTCTTTGAAGGGTGCTTGTGAGGACTGAATATGATAATACGAAAGGAAGTATGGTCTTCTCAGTAGAGGTGGCCATGTGGTCATTCTAGGCCATGGGAAAATAGGTTGTGCCCAGGCACGAATGCAGGAAGTCCCAGTTTGTGTCCAGGGAACATTTAAGTTGCCCAGTTTAACTACAGTGGGTATGGTAGCCAGAAATAGAGGTTGGGACCAGATTAGATTGCCCTGGGTCTTGAATGTCAGGCAATGCAGTCAATGAAAAGCTAAAGGAGGACGTTAATTGGAAAGTGCCTAGGAAAATGAGCCTGGAGGAGGGTATGCAGTTGGATTAGGAGAAAAAGAGCTTGGAGGTAAGGAACGCGGTTAGAGGAATACTGTGGTATGGGGGCATAAAGGGGAGGACAGGAACTTGAGCTAGGGGCGTGACAGTGGGGATGGGACGGAGGGGCTGTCTGGAGGGAGTCATGTGAAGATGTCAGTTTGTCTCAGTGCCCAGTTGAACATGGGGTAAGGGAGAAAAGGAATTTAAGATCCTTCTGAGGTTCTCAGCTAATTATAATAGAAGTTTGATAATTGAGCATGTTGAGCTGGAGATATCCTCATGTTAGTTGGACACTTGCATCAGGCAGTTGTAAATTCAGAACTAGCTCTCAGGAGAGAACTTGAGACTGCATATACAGGTGTGGGGATCAGTCCTGTGAAGGTCAAAACCATGGGCTTCCCATCCCTGAGAATGTGCAGAGTGGGGGAAAAGGCTGCGAATGGAAGCTGAAGAAATGCCCTCATTAAAGAGCTGAAGGGAAAAGGGAGCAAGTTTTCCAAGTCTCTCTTGACATGACCTTTATGCATGCATTTGTTCTACCTATTTCTTTAGCTATACAAAACTGAGTTCAATTTACCTTTGCAGCCACTCTGTGTGCAAAGTACCTGGATGTTTCTTGCGTGATGTTGAAAACTTGAAACAATATTCTGGAAAGAATTTCAAGAAGAATAAGGACGAACTGGTTGAGAAAATCTGCCACCTGTTTAACAGCTCTGTCTTTGATAAAAAGGTAGACTCGATGGCTAAGCATTGATTGAGCACCTGAAGACCTCCTCATACTTCCTGTCCTTGAGAAGTGTCAGTTTAGGTGGGGAGGTCATGTGTGAAAGAAATCGAGAATGTTTATGAGTTACAATGTGTGGGACAGACTGTCATTACCACAGGAGATCAGCAGAGGGAGAAATGGCTGAGAGCCTGAGCAGGCAGGAAATAGGATTAATTGCCTCGAGGAAGTGAGACTTGTTCTGGTTCTCAAAGCACAGTAAGTGGTGAGAACAACAGTGATGGGAGAGGGCATGTGCTGAGGCTTGATTACCGGGAAGAGAGGGTTCACACTGAAGGATAATAGGGAAGAGACGTGCGGCCTCGGGCAAGTTACTTAACCTGTTTGCTTCAGTTTCCTGGGGGATAAAACAGTACCTGCTACCTCATAGAATTATTGTCAGACCCATGTAAGTTAATATACATTAAGTGCCTAAAACAGGGCCTAGGACACCGTAAGCTCATTATTTTTTGATAGCTTAGGGCCAGATAATGGAGGGCCTTGGGAGTCTGGTTGGAGGAGGTTAAATTTACCTCAGCAGGCACTACTGCCCAGGGGTGTGATGTAGCATGAAGTGGCTGCTGAAAGAAATTAATCTGACTGTAGCCTGGGAGTATGGACTAGATTAGAGAGAATCTGGAGGCAGAGAGACCTATTGGCCACTAGGTTTTTCAGACTTTTTATTGTCTCGGGCAACAAGACTTTCTGGAGGTTTGGTTAGAGCACGGTGTTATAACACCAAGGTCAAGGGTTTGGATTCCCATGCTGGCCTGCTGCCAAAAAGAAAAAGACTTTATGGAGGGAAATTCTTGCATCTTCCTAAAGGTTCCCCAGCCTTTAGTGTCTTCCTGGTGAAGTGGTGTCACATCAAACGAGCAGAGCCTGAAGTGGCATTTCTGAGTCGCATTTTCAGTTCTGCCTCGCCACTGTCACACACAGATTTCCGTCTCGCCCACCTCAGCAGCTTGTGCTTCTCTGCTTGGCCGCCCCAGACTTTTGTGTCCACACAAGGGAGCACAGATCCTGCCCTCACCTGGTCTCAGCAGTCTCCCTCATGTCCCGAATGCCTATTGTCTTTACCAGGACGTCAACTTGGCTTTTATTCTCCCCAGAATGATTAGATTTATGTGCCCTTTAAATAGATTTCTTCTCAAACTTGGCTGTGAGCAAAGAACCTGGGGGAGAAAGTTCTTTTACTTTTTATTAGAGGGAGAAAAACTCCTGTTAATATTTTCTGGTCTGCTTAGAACTGTTTTCTGATCCCTTCTGTTTGCGTTTCATTCTCAGCTGCCGGAGAAGATGGATATCAGCTGGAGCAACAAGATGCTGAGAACTGCTGGCTTATGCACCACTGGCAGGAAGAAGAGGGAGCCCTATGCCAAGATTCAGATTTCTCTGAAAGTCTGTGATTCTGCAGGTGACAGTAGGGGCGTGGCAGCTTTACCACTGTGCTCTTTCCTTCCAACACTGTGCCTGTTCAGTTACTCTTAGCTGGCAGCCCATGTCAGTTTGAACTGTCATTCCTGGGTGGACAAGCCTACTGAGTGTTGCTTAGAGGACATTACTACTGGTTCTCTCACCATTCCTGCAAACCCAACCCATCAGTCTTTCTACTACGCTTACTTTCTCTCTGCATATCCCCCTTGCCAGCAGCAGCATCTGCATTGTCTCAGTGGCTGAGGTTCAAGGTCTCCTATATCCAGCCAGTCACCAAATCTTCCTTCACTTCCTATCATCACTGCTTATCCATCTTTGCCTCTGCCCAGGTATGGGCTTCATCCCCTCACTCTTCATCTGTTCAGTCTTCTGCATACCGCTGCATTGCTTTCTTGCTGAGAAACCTAGGAGGTCACAGTCACCTGCCCCCAGTCTGCTTGGCTGGTCTTGTCTCTCACTGTTTCACTGCCTGTGGCTCCAACTAGGCCGTTTTCACACTGGCCTTCAGAGTGCATCTCACACCTTCCTGGCCCCACTCCTTGCTCACATTTTCCTCCACACCCAGAAAGGCCTTTCTCACTTTGCTAATCCAGTCAGTTGTTAACGGTCCGGCTCAGATCCCAGTTTCCCTGTGGAGCTTCTCCAGACCAAATCCCATGGCCATAGCAATTGCTCCCCACCTTGTCCACTTCTGTTCCTGGAGGGCAAAAACCAGGTCTTGCCCAAATCTGTCTCTAGCAGCACCCCACAAAAACATGAGTGCATTGAAAAGACTTGCTTACCTAAGGAAGGCTCTTTTTGCCATTAATAAAATCGGCTTGAAGTAGGTGGAATTTGGAATTCCTCTTGGAATCTTGGGAAGGTAACACTCATGCCTGCCTGTGTATGCTTCTGGAAGATGGCTTTGTGGGGAGGGGGGGCGAAAGTTGAGGGGTTGTGAATCAGTTTTAGTGCTCACAGTTTCTTTTCATTACTCTTCCAAGACCGACTCCGGGATACCCTGATCCATGAGCTATGCCATGCAGCCTCCTGGCTGTTCGATGGTGTCTGTGATTCTCATGGTGATGCATGGAAGTATTATGCCAATAAATGCAACATGGTGCACCCGGAGCTGCCCAAGATCACCCGTTGCCATAACTATAAGATTAACTACAAGATTTATTATGAATGTACTCAGTGCAAAGCCAGGTAAGACCCTTCTCCTCAGACTTTTTCCAATTACATTTTTACTACGGCCTCCAAGTAGCCCTTCAGTGATTTTATTAGTAGGTAGATGGCTATCTGACTTGAGGAGTAAAATCTCTCTACTCCTTTATGTTCTCTCTGCCCACTATCTTCCCTAACTTGAGCCAGCCTGACCACTATTGCTGCTTGGTTCCTCACTCTGGGAACCCATAGAAAATTATTTTGGGGGGCCCAAGGCCAACATCTCAGAGCTGATGCTGAGGTACTGTGACTGATTCCTTTGTTGTGTGGTGTCCCTTTCCTCTCTAGATTTGGCCGCTATAGCAAATCATTGAAAATCGATCGCTCCGTCTGTGGCAGATGTGGGAGGCCTCTGGTCATGGTGCCATTAACTCGGAAAGATGGAACCCCCATTAAGCCCCATGTGAGACCATTTGCCAGATATGTGCAGGAGAATTACACAATAGTTATGAAGGAGGTCATCGGGAATAACCATGGGGATGTGATGAAGAAGCTTGGCAAAGATTATCTTGCCAAAAAACAAAAGCAACTTCTTTAAAGTTATCTAAGAGTATTCTTATGTGAGCTGGATTTTTTCCTGCTAGGAGGTTTCAGAAAAATCTCTGTTTCTGTGAAGTTATGAATAAAATGATGTTTCTGCTGTTGACAGGACTGGTGCCATTTTAAGAAAACCCCTCCATTTTGTAAAAACTCAGGTGGGAAAAACCTGGGCAGGAAAATGTGGGAGGGTCTGGGAGGAGACATGCTAACTGCACAATTAGCTTATATACTGTTGGCTTGCTTGTATTCGCTAATAACTCCTAGCGTGGTGTTCGGGCGACTGAATTGCCGTGCTTGCAGCTTTAAAAACCGAAAGTAGGGCCGGCCCGGTGGTGCACTGCTACAGTGCGCCGCTTGGGAGCGCGGCGGCGCTCCTGCCGAGGGTTCGGATCCCACACACAGACCGGTTCCCGCTCACTGGCTGAGCGAGGTGCGGACGCAGCACCGAGGGTTGCAATCCCGTTGCCGGTCCCGGTCCGGTACGGGCACGACACTGAGGGTTGCGATCCGTTGCCAGACACGAAAAAAGACAAAAAGGAAAAAAAAAAATAAAATAAAATAAAAAATAAATAAAATAAAAGTACAAACCGAAAGTAAAAACGGCTCAGGGCCGCACTCTGAATTGGCTAGTACGGTCCCAGCTGTTGGCAATAAAGTTTTATTTTTTTTCCATATTGGTCTCTGAGGGTGATTTCTCCCAGCGCCTATAACATGAATATTAGAATTTAAATACCTTTTTTAGATTCATGTTATTAATGATAATTGTGCTTAACCAGGGGTTTTAGGGCCGGCCTGGTGGCGCACTGCTACAGTGCGCCACTTGGGAGCGTGGCGGCGCTCCCGCCGAGGGTTCGGATCCCACATACAGACCGGCCGCTCACTGGCTGAGTGAGGTGCGGGAGCAACACCGAGGTTTGTGATCCCGTTGCCGGTCCCGGTCCGGTACGGGCGCGACACTGAGGGTTGCGATCCGTTGCCGGTCAGTAAAAAAGACAAAAAGGAAAAAAAAAAAACCAGGGGTTTTATTGCTAACCATTTTGTGCCCTTGATAGTACTCTGAAGCCCTTTAGATCCACCTGGGTCTTACTTTGACTCCATAGTTTTAACATGTAGTACAAAATGTTAAAGAAAAATGAGTTTTTGGGCCGGCCCGGTGGCGCACTGGATAGTGTGCCGCTTGGGAAGCGCGGCTGCGCTCCCACCCGAGGGTTCGGATCCCACATACAGACCAGTTCCCGCTCAGTGGCTGAGCGAGGCGCGGGGGCAACACTGAGGGTTGCGATCCGTTGCCGGACACGGAAAAAGACAAAAGACAAAAAAAAAAGAAAAATGAGTTTTTGAGAGTGGCAGGTTGAGAGAATGAGAATAACGCTGGAAAGAGAACAAGTTTTAAGGGCAGCACTTCAAGACCAGGGCTGCTATCAGAATCTGTTAAATCTGCCTAGATGTAAAAACAAACATGTTTCATGAGTTTAGTTGCTGATGACAGAGTGAAGCCATCTGTGCCATGTAACTGTTCAGAAAATAAAACAAATACAATAAAATGTTTTCTGCATCTCACTTGTTAGCAAAGTCTGTTCATTGACTCCATGTGCCTAGAGCAGAACAAACCCTCGGGTCTTTGGTCCAAGACTCCAGACATCTGAAGCCCTCCGGGACGTGTCTGGAAGAGCACTCTCCAGCCTGTGTGTCTCTGATTTCTGTGACTGCCCACAAGTACTCAGCAGCCTCCTCTTCTCTTCTGGGAGATATGCAGGATGTGGATGGGAATCAACATTGTATTGTTTCCTGTGGTTGCCACAACAAATTACCAAAATATAGTGGCTTAAAACAACACAAATTTATTCTTACAGTTCTGGAGGTTAGAAGTCTGGCATGGGTGTCACTGAGCTAAAATCAGGGTGTTGATGGGGCTGCATTCCTCCCTGGAGGCTCTAGGGGAGAATCTGTTTTCTTTTCCAGCTTCTAGAGGCTGCCCACATTTGTTGGTTTGTGGCCCCATCTTCCACTTTCAAAGCCAGCAACATCTTTCTCTCCCTCTCCCCTTCTGCTTTCCTCTTACACTTCCTCAAGATTACATTGGGCCCACCTCGATAATCCAGGTGAGTCTTTGTATTTGAAATCCCCAATTAGCAGTCTCAATTCCCTTTTGCCATATAAGGTAACATATTCACAAGCTCTGGGGATTAGAGCGTGGATGTCTTGGAGGCTCATTTTTTGGCCTGCCACAAACATCTTTATAGTCTAGCATCACTGATACTCTTTCCAGACAGGATGTTGTTGTCATTTTCCTTCCTTCATATTGTGGAGGTTTAGGGTGTTCTTTGTGTGGCCACAGACTCTTAACCCCAAGACTAGATGGATAGGTTCCAGCTAACTCCTTGCCTCCCTCCTCCCTGTTCCCTCCTCCAGCCATATCTGTAGTCTGAGCAAGGGCGCAGCTGGCCTGTGAAACTGGACCATGGCACATCTGTGGCTTCCTTGGGGGAAGTGGTAGTTGGGTTAGTTCGGTGGACCCACCCTTCAGCTCTGCCTTAACTTGGTAGCCCTGTCACCTGCCCTTCTGGAAAGCCCAGGTTATTTCTTCCACGCACTTAAACCCCAGTGATAATGGTGGAGAAATGCTCCCTACAGCCCACCCCTAGGGGGGCTGTGTTGCTTTTCTTCAAGCCCACGGCCATTTCCCTATAAGCCTGTGTCAGCTCACACCTGAATAACCAACACGGCCTTCCAACTGGTCTATGATGCCATTGCCTGATCCCAAGCTACCTTTCAGTCTTATTTCCACCCCTTCACCTATCCAACCCTTAAGTCTAGCCAATTGTGACCAGTTATAATCCCTCCAGTAATCATTGCTATTTGCAGCCTTCCCTTCTGCCTGGAAATACTGTCCTTCTCTTCACCCTTGGCCATCTTGTTTGGCCTTTAAGTGTTCAGGAAGCCTTCAGTGCTCTGAGCCCTGTGTGCTGCTCCTGTGTCTCATGGCATAGACGGCTTGGGATTGATAGTTCTTCCCACATCTTCCCTGCTGGCTGAGCTTCTGGAGTGCAAGGACTATGTCTTATTTGTGTCTCCTGGCCCCTTCCCCAAATTACACCCAGAGAGTCCAGCCAGCTAGCTGTCTAACTGCTCCCCCTGCGCCCATGTACCTGGGTGCTTCCCTGTGAATACCAGCTGTGGCCAGTAGGGCAGAGAGACACTAACAAGGGCAGGAAGGGCTGGCACAGACCCAGGGCCAGGCAGGGAGAAGCAGGAAGCGCATCCCCCAAGCCCAGTCGGGGCTGGCTGTAATGAAGCATGAACACATCCTGGTCCTCATCTTGTTTATTGAAATGTTTTAAGCAGGATTTTAGACAAAAATAGAAGGGAGCAAGTACAGAGGTCTTGGGGAGCACAACCGCAGTTGCTGCAGAGCTGGAGGCCTGGGCTTGCCTTGTACACTCTGCACTTGGGGCAGGTCAACTTCTAGTGGCTGAGCTAGAAATACAGCAGGGCTCTAGGCAGGGCCTCTGAAGCGGCAGGACGGGCTTGGCAGCTAAGGGGCAGCAATGGCGCAGCCCCCAGAGCCGAGAGGCGGCTCCCTGGGAGACCTGGCAGTTCTGGCGCTCCCAGTGGATCCCAGGAGTGAGGCTGTGGGGGCAGCCAGAGCTGGCCCAGCATGGAAGGAGGGAGGAGCTCGGAACATGTTGGGGGGTGGGGAGGATCAGGCTGCGTGGGCCAGAGGGGCGCCCCCATTCCATCCTCACAAGCCTGAGAAGGAGGCCTCTGTGGTTTCAGACCAGGACGAATCCCGGCGGGTGGATGCTGACTGTCGCTGGGGCCCCCACCTCTCGGGGCAGCCCAGGCGCATGAGCAGCATCCACATCCGCTCTCGGAACTTGATGCCCACAAAGGCATAGAGCAGTGGATTGAGGCAGCAGTGCATGTAGCCCAGGCCTGAGGTGACCGACTTGGCCACATCCACATGGCCTTCTAGGCCACAGTTGCGGGCCAAGGCCCCCAGGTCCATGAGGGTGTCCACCAGCACCACCAGGTGGTAGGGGGTCCAGCAGAGGGCAAAGGCCACCACTACCACCACCACCAGCCGCATGGCTCGCAGGCGCCGCTGGCCCCGGGAGACTAGCAGCACAGCCAGGATGCGGGCGTAGCAGTAGGCCATGACCAGCAGGGGCAGCAGGAACCCGGCTACCAGCTGCAGCACCCGCAGGGCCGCACGGCCTGCCTGGGGGAAGTTGTAGTTGCAGTGGGTGGCGTTGAGGCGCCCATCCCGGTGGGCTGACAGGAAGATGAAGTCCGGGAGGGCAAAGAGCAGACAGAGCCCCCAGACAGCCACACAGGTGAGGGTCACGCGGGCCGGGGGACCCCGGCGGTAGAGCTGGGTGGCATGCACGATGCTCAGGTAGCGGTCAAAGCTGATGCAGGCCAGCAGGAGGGCCCCTGCGTAGAAGTTGATGTTGAAGAGGGCACCTGCCACTTTGCAGAGGCCCGAGCCGAAGACCCATTGGACAGCAGCGTCCACTGCCCAGAGCGGAAGTGTCAGCACCAGCAGCGCATCAGCCACGGCCAGGTGGAGCAGGAAGGTGTCGGTGCTGCTCCGGGCCGCCCGCTGGCTCAGCAGCACGGCCGCCACAGCGCCATTGCCCAGCAGCCCCAGCACGAAGAGCAGCCCGTAGAGGGCCGGCTGGAAGGCCCTGTCGAAACTCAGGCTGAAGTCCTGAGGGCAGGGTGCGGAGGCACAGCAGGAGTCACTCTCGTTGTCGCTGTAGTCATAGGGAGAGCTGAAGTTTTCCAGATACGCAAAGTCAGAGGCATCTAGCACCTGGCTTTCGCTCACCTGTGGAGGGAGGCAGGGAACCACGTAAAGGCCAGGCAGCCACTCCTTGGTGATTTAGTCTGCTGAGCTTTCTCTGAGCAGCTCCTATGTCAGGTAGACCCCGGGGCCCAGGCCAGACCCTGTAACCAGCTCCATCTTTCTTCCAGGGCCACACCTTCTGAACTCCATCTGCCCAGTCTGGGCTCCGGGATGGTGACTTCCCTTTTCAAAAGCTGCTTCTCTCACCCTTCTGGGCCATCCCATTGGCCCAGGGATCTTGAGCAGGAAGAAAAGCCCCTGTCCCATGCCCATAGCTCTCTCTGACTCTCTCTCTTCAAGTCCTCAGTGGCCTGGCCATGCCTAGTTCAGCCACCTTCCTCCCCAGGCACCTCCCCACTGTCCCCTCTCCCAGTCACTGGCCCTCCTCTTCCCTCCTTAGTCCTCGTCTGGAGACCCCAACTTCCTGCCCCTTGTGGGGCCTCTCTGCAAATCTCTGCCCCCCCAACACGTTTTCTGCCCGTCCTTTTCTCCCCTACACTGAGGTTTGCACACCCATTTAGCCACCCACTGGGTGCTCCCCCACCAAGCTCTAGCAGCTTCACTCCCACCCCAAACCACCCCGGAGCTGCAGGCCTCCCCAGTGCCAATTCAATCCAGCACGCAAGAGTCAAAGTTCCAAGTCAGAGCTGAAGGGAGCCTTGGAGGTCATCAAAATTGAGCCTCTGCCGCCCAGCCCCCATTTTGCAGATGAAGCACCAAGTCTGGAGACCTGTCTGTGGTCAGTGGCCAAGCAATTCCCCCATCTAGTGCTCCTTCTACCGCAACCCTGCAGCCTCCACCTACTCCAGCCCACTGGTGATCCTGGGCCACAGACTAACCTCAGTGTTTCCCTAGTGCCCTGGACTCCCCACCTGAGCTGTGGACTGGTTGGGTGGGCAGCAGCACTTACCTCAGGGCCCATGGCTGGGCTGGTGCTCTGGCTGCCAGGCTGCGTGCTGCCTGCCCCTCTGCTTTGGTGCTTGTGGTTGGAAACCTGCGCTGCACAGAGGAAGTGAGGGTTTCACGCGGTTCTCAGCAGCAGCCTCTTCCAGAGGGTTATTAGCACCAGAACCCCCTAGATCCCAGGCCACAAGGAGCTCCTATCCCAGCCTATGGCTGGGGAAGCTGCTCTGAAGGGTCTGGGTCCTAGGGAAGGGCAGGGGGTGGCTGGGTGGGGGCAGATCCTTTGAAGGGAGAGGTCTGAAGGAGAAGCAGCGCAGCTGGGAGGTGAGGGGCAGCCCTACTGCCAGGGGCAGGATTGCTTCTGCATGAGGATGGTCAGTGCTCAGTACACTGGATGACCTTGAGCTCATCTGTCCTGGGCTGGAGTTGATCTTTGCATGATTGTAAAGACTGGATCATAAAAGCTGTTAAGTCTGGAAAGGAGATTAACCTTTTTAAAAAATTAAAATATTTTAAAGAAATCGGTCACAGCGAATCGAGTTCCTTACTATCACCACTCCCCGCTAATCGCCTGGGAAAAGGAAAGGAAACTACCAGTAATGTACTTGCCATGTGCTAGCTGTTGCTCTAGGTGCTTTCTCTGACACTGCCTCATTCCAGCCACACAACTCCCTTGTGAGGCGGGGGTTGTCCCCATGGATGATTCAGAAGGGGAAAGGCCTCCGCAAGCACAACGAGTAAGGGAGGCTGGAGGATTGAACCTATGGACATCTGACTCTCCTTTTACCATTTGTCATGCTGCCTTCAGTTTTTCTTAAATGGATAAACTATGAAATATTCATGCAGTGAAAAACAAATGAACTAAAGCTACATATTTTTTAGTAACCATCTTTACAGTGCCTAAAGCTGCATGTTTTAACATGGATATATCTAGAAAAGCCAATGACCCATGGTGGAAGAGGCAGTTACGGAACATCGGGTATGATTTGACACCACTTATGTAAGTTCTAAAAACCACCACAAAAAAGCAGTACCGTATTGTTTTGGATATGGCTGTTTGTTTTCCAAGTTGAAAACAGGGACTGGAGACACTAGTTCATGGGGTGAGAAGGGGAATGGGGTTGGGGACTACATAGGGACCTCCCAATTTGAAGGAAAAGCTGTCAGACAGAGGTGACTGTCCTTGCTCTGAAACTGCTTGTCTCCTGCAGTGTTCAAGTCAGAGAGAAATGAGGGTCTGGAGAAGGTCAGGAGCACTGCAAGTGGAGGGGACTCGGAGGATTCCAGAAGCCAGGCCAGTTGGGATGAGTAGGACTTGGCAAGTGACTGCCTATGGCAGTAGAAAAGGGATGGGAGCTGGGGCCACGGTCTCCCCAGGCCGTTCGGGGAAGAGGTTCGAGTTCACTGGGCTTCTGCAAATGAGAAAGGACCACAAAAAGCTACATTCGGGGCGGGCCCGTGGCTCACTCGGGAGAGTGTGGTGCTGATAACACCAAGGCCACAGGTTCGGATTCCGTATAGGGATGGCCGGTTGCTCACTGGGAGAGCGTGGTGCTGACAACACCAAGTCAAGGGTTAAGATCCCCTTACTGGTCATCTTAAAAAAAAAAAAGCTACCTTTTGTTCATTTTAAAGGACTGTCTTGTACTCTGCAGTTATGTTCTTCATCTCGTTTGGTATTAAAAGGACCTTTTCTTTATGAAATGATGGTGAAAATAGATGGTGGTTTTGGAAATACCTTGTGTTGGCAGAAGTTGACAACCCAATGTGGGTCCTCCAAATATACATGGAAATGTTACTGGTCCATGCATGATACAAAGATCTAGGGATCCCTGGTCTCCTTCCTGTGCTCCATTCTCCTCATTTATCACCTGGGGATGATGGTTCACCTTCCCAGGTTGCTGGGAAGGAGAAGTGAGAGGTGAGGGCAGGAGCTTTGGAAAGGTGCAGAGAGCTTTCTTTCTGAGTCCTGACATCCAGATATGTGAGCTGGACCCTGATAGGGCAGCCTGGGCTGTAGGGATGGGCTGTTCTCGCTGTTCCCGGGGAGAACATGCTGAACTTGACTGGGCTCCAGCCCTGACTCCACCTTGATTGAGCTGTGGGACTGCGGGCAAATTACATAACCCTGTTGAGTTGGTTTCCTCAGCAGGGTTGTTATGAGATGCTCAAGGCTGTAGGCTCCTAGCACAGGGCCCAGGGCTTAGTAGGAGCACAGTTGAGAATGCTCAGTGAGAGGGATATTGGCTACAAACCTAGAGCCACTGCGAGCCTTATGTGTCAGGGGAGCCTGCCACAGATGGTGGTGCCTTGTGGGACATGCAGGCAGGACTTGCCCAGAGGACCGGTCCTCCAGAAGGGCTGTCCCTTGCCATAGTTGGGGGCAGGGATCGCCAGTCCTAGCCGAATCCTCTGGCTGCCCAGCTATGTAATCCAGGGCAAATCATTTCATCTCTCTGCCTCAGTTTCCTCATCTGAAAAGTGGGGCTAAGGATAGCATGCATTTGATAGGGTTCCAAATGATCCGTGCAGAACGTTTCTGGTGCAGGGTAGGTGCCCAGTGAGCAGCAGCCTCCTCCCCATCTAGAAACTTTGCAAACCAGCCCCTCCCATGCCTCAGATGGCAGGTCTGTGGGGGTCTTCTGTCCTCCTTCACAGCTGAGATGCCTTGGAAGTTCCCTATGTCATGGGGCTGAGCCAAGCCCTTTTCTGGTCCCAAGCAGCCCCCAGACCAGGTCAGAGCCAGGCCCAGCGGTTGGAGAAAGCTGCCCAGCCCAGGGCCTCCTGCTCCTGCACTCCAGAGCAGCCCGCGGGGAAGCCTGAGGAGGAAGTTAGTCAGAGTGAAGCGCTCAGGGCCCCACCTGTGGTCAAGGTGTGAAATGTGCACCTGGCTCTTTTTGCCACCCCTCCCCCTGTTTTTTTTCTTTCTTTCACACCTCTGGGCTGTGGTTTGGGGAGATGGAAGGCTCAGAGGTCTGAACCCTGGGCCTAGTCCCTCACAGGAAGGAGGCCCCCACGGCTGTCTGCCGGGCAGCCAGCGGGGAGAACGGCCATTTCCTCCTCCCCTTCTCGGAGTCTGCCGTCTTGCAACCTCTCTCGCAGCTCCTCAGAATGTCCCTTGGAGCCCTGCTCCAAAAGCCCAGGCTGTCAGGGGATCAGGCTTGGTCAGGCCAGCGGTTCCTGTGGTGAGCCTTTCTTACACAAAATGAGGCTGGAACGCGCATCTGCCCCAGACATGTGCTGGAACTCCGGCCTCCTCCTGCCGGCCCCAAAGTTCCCAAGGGAAGGGGAGCTCAAGTCACAGGGAGGCCCAGGGACCGGGGACTGCCTCTTCCTCTGCCCTTTGTCCTGCAGCTCTGAGCCTTCCTGGGGGCAAGCCCTTTCTGAGTGCCAGGGCCACAAGCTGGGGCCTAGGGAAGCCAGGGGATGGGACAGGCAGCCCCAGCCCAGGAGGGCGAGTTCCCAGAGCTGTGGGGTCACTCAATCTTTTTGGGACTGGGGAATGCCTCACAGAGATGAGTTTGAGCTGGGTCTTTGAGGACGAGGACGTTGCTGCTGCTTATCAGGTGACAAAGGGAGACAAGGCAATTCAGGCTGTGGGAACACCAGGTGCTACACAGGAAGTAAGGAAGAGCTTGTCACCCCAGGGGCAGTGGGTCTGGTTGGAACAGAAGGTACTTGTGAGAACAGAAGGATAGAGGGGGCGGGGCTGAAAATCCCACCCCTCTAATCTGGCCTTGGTCTTTCTGGTGACCAGCCCCCATCTCAAAGCTACCTAGGGGCTGCCAGCCACCAGTCAACTCATTAGCATACAAAAAGACACTTATTACTTCGAAGATTCCAAGGATCTTGGGAATTGTATGTCAGGAAACAGGATGAAGGCCATGTATATATTTCATAATATCACAAGGAGTAAGGGGCCAACATGTCTGTCCCGAACTTTCATATGACTTGGAAACCAAACAGGCAGAGTGGGAGAGGGCGTGTTGAATGGGGCAACATGCGAATACCTGGTGAGATGGGGAAAAGGCATAAGGGAGTTCTTTGTACTATTCTTGCAACTTTTGATGTTTTGAACTTTTTGCAAGTTTGAAGTTACAGCAAAATAAAAGTTACCAAAAGAATCTCATGCAGGATAGTTTGGTGTTGGATGCTATTCCCAGAATCCGCTTAGAGGCCGAGGCTGCCTGGGAACAAATGCTCCCTGGCTGTGGCCTCTGGCCTCTGGCCTCACCCCAGGGAAGCACCGCTCCCACCTCAGCACGTCACCTCTCCTTCCTGCGGCTCCACATCGTGCTTCCGGGCTCCTGGGCTTCTTCCCCTTTCCCACTGTCTGGCTACCTCCAGCCTCTCAGCCCTGAGTTCCTCCCAACCCGCCCTGCAGCCTTTTGAATCAGCCGCCTGCCACCAGCTTCAAGGCTCTTTCTCCAGGCCACTCAGGGCCCCTCTAAGAATATAGGTTGTGGGCCGAGCCTGTGGCGCACTCGGGAGAGTGCGGCACTGGGAGTGCGGCAGCGCTCCCACCGCGGGTTCGGATCCTATATAGGGATGACCAGTGCGCTCCCTGCGCTCAGCCGGTCTCAAAAAGGACAAAAAAAAAAAAGAATATAGGTTGTGGGCCGAGCCCGTGGCGCTGGGAGTGCAGCAGCGCTCCCGCTGCAGGTTCGGATCCTATATAGGGATGACCAGTGCGCTCCCTGCGCTCAGCCGGTCTCAAAAAGGACAAAAAAAAAAAAGAATATAGGTTGTGGGCCGAGCCCGTGGCGCTGGGAGTGCAGCAGCGCTCCCGCTGCAGGTTCGGATCCTATATAGGGATGACCAGTGCGCTCCCTGCGCTCAGCCGGTCTCAAAAAGGACAAAAAAAAAAAAGAATATAGGTTGTGGGCCGAGCCCGTGGCGCTGGGAGTGCAGCAGCGCTCCCGCTGCAGGTTCGGATCCTATATAGGGATGACCAGTGCGCTCCCTGCGCTCAGCCGGTCTCAAAAAGGACAAAAAAAAAAAAGAATATAGGTTGTGGGCCGAGCCCGTGGCGCTGGGAGTGCAGCAGCGCTCCCGCTGCAGGTTCGGATCCTATATAGGGATGAGTGGTGCGCTCACTGGCTGAGCGCAGTGCGGCCGGTCTCAAAAAGGACAAAAAAAAAAAAAAGAATATAGGTTGTGCCCGAGGCTCTCAAGATGATCCCTCCATCCTTGGCTCAGACTGGCTGAATAGAAGGATTTGGGCTCGTGTCCTTCAGAGGGTGTCATCAGCTGAGAGCCTGAAGTTTTTTTCTCAAAATGAAGTGGGCCTGCAAAGCTGGGTGAATCCCCTGCCAGGAAAGCCGCCCTCCCTGAGGAGCAGGTAGTCTGGGCTGGACGTGGGCTCCCATGAAGAAGAAAAGTCACACTCAGCCATCCGTAGTGCCCACCCGGAAGATACTCCATTGAGCAAAAGCTGCTGACTAATGTCCCTCCCTGGGTCCTTGCTTTGTAAAGTACCCAGTGCTGCTTTAAGCTGCCCTCTCAGGACCCTGCACAGGGCTCCTTGCTAGTGGGCCTGACTCTGGGCCTAGACTATCTGGCCTTCTGGAAAATTCCTCAACTAGCCAAAACTTATTTCCTACAATCCCAGCAGGGTGTGGTGTTGGCCTTGGGGCTTTGTCCACATGCCCTGTGGAGGGCTGCCATGGCCCAGCCCCTGACTCCTGTCAGAGTTATGCACATATTTCTCCGAGTAGGCAGAGTCATCTGTGCTGGCACAAGCATCAGTGCTGATCCAGCCAGAGCCGAGCTGGCTCTATGTGAGACAGAACAGTGGAGTGGATAAGCATGCGGACTCTGGGGCAGGCTGTCGGGATCAGGTTCCTGGCCCTGCCATTTACTAGCTATATGACCTTGGACAGGTTATTTCACCTCTCTGGGCTTCTGTTTCCTCCTCTGCATTAAAAGAGTCAATATTCTGTATATGTAAAGGTGCTCAGAACAATGCCTGGCACTAGTCAGCGCTGGATATGAATTGTTAGCTGCCCCCCTCCCCCTGCTGTGGCTGCTGAGGTCCCCCAGGGCTGAACACACCCATGGGGGCAGCTTCATTTGCATCCAGGTACCGCACACCCAGAACTGGAAAGTCTAAGCCTTGGCCCTGGGTGAGTTTCAGAATTGGACAAAGCCCTGACACCTTTGGCTGTGGGGCCTGAGTGCCAGTTTGAGTCCAGTGCCTACGTCTCCATGGAGAACAGGGTGGGGTCCCTTCCAGATGCAGTGCCCTGCTGGGTGGGCTGTCCACTCTGAGCTGCGGGTGTGGTAGGGCCTGGGCCCAGAAGCTTGACCTTGCCTCCTCTGGGGGTCAGGACTTAAAAGGAGCTAGAGGAGCCACCAAACTGAAAACACGCTCTCCCCTGTGGTACCCATGAGTTCCACACTCACAGAATAGCTGATTAATCGCTGACCCAGCCGAAATGTCTGGAGATGAGCCGACAGATGGGCGGCCACAACAGTATTATCAGCAGACTTTGCGTAGCACTTACTATGTGCCTGATACTATTTGAAGTACTTTTACACATACGTATCCTCATAAAACCTCCTTAAGATAGGTTCTGTTTTTATTCCTCTTTTAAAGATGGGGAAACAGACTCAGAGAAGTTAAGTAACTTGCTCCAGGCCAAACAGCTCATATGTGACAGAACCTGGATTTCAAACCAAGCTCTCTGTCCTCAAAGTCCATTTTCTTAACCACCCTGCTCTACTTTATCTGGGAATATATTCTTTTTTTTTTTTTTTTTTTTTTTAAAGATGACCAGTAAGGGGATCTTAACCCTTGACTTAGTGTCTGGGAATATATTCTATCTTGTGAATACCTTCCTGCTCATAGCAGGATTTGAAAAGGCCATTATGTGAACTCAGTCGGGGCTGGGCCTGGCGTGGGGCTGCTCATTATGCAAATCCCTGGTGCAAGGACTGGGGTGAAACCAAGGCAAGGCCTTCCTGGAAAAAGGGGGTGCCTGAGGCATCCCGCTGTTGGTGCCAGGACAGAAGAGGAAGGACGAGAGGTCTAGGAGTCAGGAACTGGAGGTGGTTACCAAGGAAACCAACACTGTGGTAAAGCTCAAAGCTGAGCTTGTCTGGTTCTATGGGAAAAAAAAAAAAAGCAAATGATACTTTTAAAAATTCAAGATTTTTTGGAGGATGGCTTTGAACAAACCCTCCGTGGAACTCAGAGGAATTTTTAGCATATTTGCTAGTGAATAGGGGTCTTTCACCTGACTACCCAGAGTATTTATAAATTACTGCAGCTTATAACATAGCTAGAGAAGTGCTTGAGTGTGAAGAGGCGTGGGGCAGGGGCTGGGCGAGGAGGAGGGCTGCGGTGAGGGTAGGGAAAGTGAGTCCGGAAGAGGGGAGATGGTTTGGGGGTAGGTAGGTGTGGGGAGGCCAGTTAGAGGCCAGGAGGGTGTTAGCTGAAGCGGGGGTAGCAGGGGTGGCAGGGAGGGGAGAGAGAAGGTGATTCAGAGCTGAATACACAGGATCAATTGGCCACCCCAGCCCGTCTGCCTCCCATGGGTCTCCATCCATCTTCGCCATGAGGAAGGCATCCACTGTGGCCCGTCGACTTGCCCTCTGGCCCTCATACCGGGTCTGGGAAGTCCTGCTTTAATAAAAGGAATCTGTTTAGCTTCATTAAATTTCAATTTCTGTGAAAAGGATCCTTTACTTTCTCACAAAAGACCCATTACTGTTACTATCATTATCCCAAAACGCAAGTTGTCTGCAGGACACGCTTTGGCAAACACCAGCCCAGAGAATGGAGGCTGTTCTCCTGGCCTGGCCCCTTAAGGCCTCCAGTGATCTGGCCCCAGCTGCCTGCCCTGCCTGATTCTCTACTCTGCTTTGTGCAGACTGTATTCTAGCTAAACTGGGCCACATGCTGTTGCAAGCCTGCCCCAAGTTTCCATCGCTTGGCTCATCTCTCTGCCCAAGACCCACCCACCATCTAGGACTCAGAGATGCAATTCAGAGCCATGAAGTCATAAAAAGCTCCTTTAGCTGGACTCTGTGGTTCTGCTTGAGGATCCCAGGTAATGGGGCAGGACAGAAAGGAGAGGTGAGCAGACCCAGAGGAGGAAGCAGGAAGTTTCAGTACCCTGTGCCTGCCTTCCGAACATAGAAATAGGTTGAAGCAATTCCGCAAGGCAAGTCTCTGACTAGAAGTATTGTTTGCCATCTGATCTCCTGCCTCCAGCCTTCTCACTCTCGGAATCATTGATTCCATTGAGAATTGGTGAACAAATGTAGAAAGGCCAAGACAGGCTCTGGAGGATTTCAATGGGAGTCCAACTAGGTACAGGAATCACATAGCATGGTAGTAGTAAATGGACTTTGGTATCAGATTGGCCTGGGTTTCAATCCTACATTGGCCACATAATAGCTGTGTCATTTGGGCAACTCATTTCACTTCTCTGAGCCTCAGTTTCTTCATCTGCAAAGTGGAGATAATACCTACCCTACATGACAAGGATTAAATGGTTGTTGAGAGGATTACATTAGCTTGATTTAGGTAAATTATCTAATGAAATGCCTGGCCTTCTCTGATCATTAATTCTAAAATATCCAAGCCCTCAATTCCTCTCCATCCCTTTAGCCCATTTTATATTGTTCATAGCATTCATCACCACCTGCTATTTATTTGCTTATTTGTTTATTGACTGATTACTCCACTGGAATATACTTTTCACAAAAGATACGATTTTGATTTATTAAATCATTATATCCTCAGTGCCTTGAATAGTTCCTGACATATAGTAGATGTTCATTCAATTAAAAAAATTTTTTATTTATTTAAATATTCAGTAAATAAACCTTTATTGAATGAGTTGAAAAATGAATGAATAGTAGGTTCTAAAAGGGTAGCTATATGATGTAGGTATAAGTCTCGATGTAACTCTCATGCATAAAGGTCATGTGTGCACACACCCTGCAGTGTTTGGGAGTTTGGTTTGGCCAGCTAGTGTGTGAACTAGTCAGGGTGTGTTCTGGGGAGCACTTGTCCCTGGACCTATGTTTGGGAAGCAGTGATCATTAGCATAAGAAAATTTTCAGAAAGCTCTGCCTTAAAGACAGAGTTACCAAACTCATTTGGTCACTGTATTAGCTTCTTAAGGTTGCCATAACAAATCACCACAAACATGGAGGCTTAAAACAGCAGAAATTTATTCTCTCACAGATCTGGAGGCCAGCAGTCTAAAATCAAGGAGTCAGCAGGGCTCACTCCCTCCAGAGTTTCTAGGGGAAAATCTGTTCTTTGTTTCTTCCAGCTTCTGGTGGCTGCTGGTGTTGCTTGGCTTGTTACTGAGTCACTCCAGTCTCTGCCTTTGTTAGTTGTCACATGGCCTCTCTCTCTTCTGTGTCTAGTCTTTCTCTGTCTCTTATAAGGACCCTTGTGATGTCATTTAAGGCCCACCCAGATAATCCAGGATAGTCTCCTCATCTCAAAATCTTTAACTTAATTACATCCATAAAGACCCTTTTTCCAAATAAAGTGACATTCACAGGTTCTGGGGATGAGGACTGGACATATCTTTGGGAGCCATTATCAGCCAACCACAGTCACTAACTCCTCTACTTTTCACAACTCCCCTACTGTCACTGCAGTATATATTTTGAGAAATGGTGACTTGAGGAAAATGGACTCTTAGAAAGAATGCGGATGGAGGGGCTGGCTGGGTAGCTCAGAGCACCACCTAATAACACCAAGGTCAAAGGTTTGCATCCCTGTACCAGCCAGCTGCCCCCCACCCAAAAAAAAGAGAACGGGGATGGAGATGGGAATAGAGTACAGGAAGAAACAACTTCTTGAAAATTTAAAAGAATACCACAATTGTTAGGCCTGCCTCAGGAGGGGAGGGATGGGGCCAGATATTGACCACTCTCTCCTGCTGATTCCTTTTGTGTGTCAAGGACTGGGACCCACAGCGTACAAAGACATAAAGAGGTAATTATGCCTGCTGGAGAGTAATGACTACACTGTGCTTTTCATTTAATTAGGCCGGGGAGCGTGTCTGGGTATGGGTGGTTTTCAAAAGCTCTCCAGGTAACTGTCTATATCAAGAGTAGAAAACCACTAGACATAGTGTTGAGGCAATGAGAATTTCAAAACAGCTGCTAATGATTATCTTTAAGAGCACTAACAAGGTTCATAATGTTGACATCAATAATTAACATTCTTGACCTTCTCAGTGAGATAATAACAAATGTGAAAGAGCCAGGAACTCTTCTCTGTCACCAAGGAGAAGGTGCTTAGCAAGTGCGAAGTCCAGCAAAAGGCACAAGAGAAAAAGTGTCGCTGGAACCACTGATGTTCAACATCCTCAGCCCCTAGGTGGCAACTACAGGACCAGAGGAGGTGGGGATGTAGGGGACCAGCACAGAGCTGCCAAGAGTTGCCTGGAAAAAGAAAGAGATTTTGGTGTTGTTTTAAAAAGGAAAGCCCTTGGCTTGGGCCCAGTGGTCGGCAGCCTCTATTCCATGCTGCCCCAGGAGGACCGGGGCACCCCTGCCATGACTGCTGAGGCTGGAGGGGGCTATGCAGCAGCTCTCTGCTGACTCTCTGCAAGAGAAGTTGACCTTAAGCATGGGCCGAACCTATTTGTGCCAAAGTATTAAATGTACATGTGAGGCTCAAGCTAACTAGTATGAAGCCTCACAAAGGACTGACAAACCTTTTTGAGGCTGGTGCTTCCAAAAAGGAATACTCCTTCCTTTTTCTGCTGGGTCTTAACCAGGGCTTTCCTAGCCACTGTCTCCCTAAGCCTCCCAGTTCCCTGGGGAGGTAAGCCCAGCAGACTTTATTATTATTTTTTCTCATTTTTTAAATTGTGGTAAAATATACATGACATAAAACTTACCATTGTAACCATTATTTTGGACAGGGAATCACAGACATATTTTAGTGACAGGCAACGTATTCTTCAGATATAGAATATCATATTTAAACTCAAAGTCCCAAGTCAAACAATTTCAGTATATTGAAAGGATAAAATGGAATGATGGCTTTGAAGGTGCTTTTTGTAAACTTTAAAATTCTAGATTATTTTGAATAATTATAAATATGAGGAAGAATATGCTATTAAATTTTATGTCTGAGTTTTGGCCTTCATTTCCCACAGTTATGGGGTGGGATAAGAACCATATGTCAATGCAGAATCAGACTCTTTGTTTTGAGTCATTTAAGTTACACACATTATTTTAATATACGTGTGTTTACTTTGGCAGCCAGCATGCAATTTTTTTTTTCCTTTTTGTCTTTTTTACTGACCGATAATGGGATTGCAACCCTCGGTGTTGCGCCCGCACCATGCTCAGCCAGTGAGCGGGAACCGGTCTCCACATGGGATCCGAACCCTCGGTGGGAGCGCCGCCACACTCCCAAGCGGCGCACTCTCCAGTGCGCCACTGGGCCGGCCCCAGCATGCAATTTTTAAAATTTGTGGTAAGTGGGCGGGCCCGTGGCTCACTTGGGAGAGTGTGGTGCTGACAACGCCAAGTCAAGGGTTGAGATCCCCTTACCGGTCATCTTAAAAATAAATAAATAAAAATAAAATAAAATAAAATAAAATTTGTGGTAAGGTACACATAACTTAAAATTGGCCATCTTAACCATTTTAAGTGTATAGTTCAGTGACATTAAGTACATTCACAGTGCTGCACAACCATCACCGCCATCCATCTCCAGAACACTTTCCATCTTGCAAAGCTGAAACTCTGCACCCGTTAAACACTAACTCCCCATCCCCCTTCCCTCCAGCCCCTACAATCACCATTCCACTTTCTGTCTCTATAAATTTGACTACTCTAGGTACCTCATATAAGTGGAATCTGACAGTATTTGTCCTTTTGTGACTGGCTTATTTCACATAGCATTATGTCTTCAATGTTCATCCATGCTGTAGTGTATGTCAGAGCATCCTTACTTTTTAAGGCTGTTTAATGTTCCCTTGTGTGGATACACCACATTTTGTTTATCCATTCATCCATCGATGGACATTTGGGTTGTCATTTCCACCTTTTGGCTATTGTGAATAATGCTGCTATGAACAGGGATTATTATTTTGCAGGAGTGGAAAGTGAGATTTAGGATCACACACCAAATAAGTAGCAGGGCCAGGATTCTAATGCTGGCTTGACATAAATCCTGTTCATTAGGGCCGGCCCGTGGCTCACTTGGGAGAGTGTGGTGATGATAACACCAACGCCACGGGTTTGGATCCCTATATGTAGGGATGGCCGGTTAGCTCACTGGGTGAGCGTGGTGCTGACAACACCACGTCAAGGGTTAAGATCCTCTTACCAGTCACCTTTAAAAAAAAATCAATCAATCAATCAATCAATCAGTCAGTCAATCAATCCTATTCATTTGCTGGGCAGGGCAGCCCCCAAAGAAACAGTTGCCATGCTCCCTACCCTTTCACCTCTAATGGCCATTGCTACCCTGTAAACTGGCCATTCACAATCACAGGGAGCTTGGAATGGGCCCATTTAGTAAAGACCCTCATAAAGAAATCCTTTTCATCCTGCACAAGTCTCTGGAGCCAGATGCCTGGGCTCCTCTGCTTAGATTACATTTGTGCCAGTTTTTGACTAAAGAAAGAACCAAAAGGAAGATGTTGGGGTCTCTGTTTATTCCTAGTCTGTATTTTGCCTCCTAGTGCTTCTTGACGCCCTGGCCCCCGACAGGGCATGTTTATTCTTAAGCGTCACCACTACAGTCCCCAGTAGGAAGTGGAGGGAGAAAGAAACAGGCAAACTCCTGCTTGGAATTTTCTGTCCAGGCTAGGTCTAAGAAGCCGGTTTCTTACAAGCTTTATGGCCCTCACTGTCTCCACTCCTCCCTGCAGCTACCAGACATGTAGAAAGCAAGAACCTTGCCAAAGCTTTGCATGCCAGTTTTGAAAACTCCTTTGCATCTAAGTGGATGAGCAAAGTCCTGACGGTAATCTCACTTTTCTTGCCTGCCTTTAAGGAATGCCAGCCCCTCCCACAAGCACAAAAGTTACAGGAATCAAAATTCTGTAAGGACTGGCTTTAACTTTTAAGAGGCACTTCAGTTACAAGCCACACTCCATTTGGTGTTTCAGCTGCACCATAATCCAGGAGGTGCCTCTCACCAGTCCAAGCTGAGGAGTGCAGGAAGGAGTGAAAGCAGCAAACCCACAACTGAGAGTAAATCCAAGTGTCACAGCAAGTGCTGGAAGGGAGCAGCGTATCTCGTTGAAGATGCTCCTGTGGAGAAGCAGGCTGATGCTCGGGCAGGCAACAGCCATGCCCCTCCCGCCTCTTTCCAACTGGAAGCGCTTTCTTCCACAACAGAGGTTGGAAATGCCAGATACTTTCCCAGCCTCCCTTGCAGGTAGGAGTAGCCATGTATGATGACTGAGTTCTGGACAATGATACCTAAGAGGAAATCGGCTAGAGGGCTTTGGGGAAAGGGTTTCCTGTCTTAAAAAGAGAAATAGAGAAACACTTTCCTCTCTTCCCTTAGCTTCTTGTCTTTGGACGTGGTTGTATGAAGCAGCTATCTTACAACTGTGATGTGACAAACCTGAGGACAAACATCAACGTGCTTAGCAAAACTGAAGGACAGAAAAAGTCTGGGGTCCTTGATGAAGTCTTTGAGCTCCTCAGTAAACCGTGGGACCACTCTGGACTTAGGAAATGAGATAATAAAAATCCCCATCACTTACTTGTTTTACTTGCAGCCCAAAGCATCCTCACTGGTCTAGTACCCCAGAATAGACCTTGGGAAAGCAGAGGTCCGCTAGAGTCAAGAGAGGCAAAGGGCATGAGGCTGGGGCCAGAGTCCATGTTGCACAAGTTCTCGCCTGAAGTGAGGAAAGCTCAGGCTCCATCTCTTGTGGCCACAGGAGTAAAGAGGTTGACCAGGACAGAGAGATCTTGATAAGACCCAAGTTTGTCAGTCTAGGACAGAGTAGACTTTGCTGTGAAAACAACAAAGAAAAAGCCCCGAACCACAGAGCATTAACAAAACAGAACTTTATTTCTCACTCATACTAGATGTGCAGCATGGGTTGGCAAGGGCTTGGCTCACTGTAGTCACCCAGGGACTTAGGCTGCTGATGGCCCTATCTTGGCACATGCTCTCATATTCACTGCTGCAGTGGGATGAGGATGAGACAAATTGCACACTGTCTCTTAAATCTTCATTGGTCAAGGCAAGCCTTATGTCCTCGCCTAACTCCAAAGGGGTGGGGAATGAAGTCCTGCCGGTCTGGAAGGAGGACCTGTTTTTAGATCCAGTAGCTGTCAACGCTCATCTCTAGTCAAGACTTGGCTTTTTAGATGGACTGGAGGGCAAGAAGAGGACATGGATTTATAAGAGCCCATGTGGCCAGGGCCAGAGATGGGATATCTGTTCTTTTTTTTTTTAAAAGATAACCAGTAAGGGGATCTTAATCCTTGACTTGGTGTTGTCAGCACCATGCTCACCCAGTGAGCGAACCGGCCATCCCTATATGGGATCCAAACCCGTGGCCTTGGTGTTATCAGAACCACACTCACCTGAGTGAGCCACGGGCCGGCCCTGGGACATCTGTTCTAAGCCAGTCCTTTACCACCATAAGTCATGGGGGCAAACATGATAGCAGTCATGCTCAGGGCTGCCTTGGAGCCCTGGAATGGAAAAAATGACGGGAAATTTAAAAGCATTATTTTCCTTTGTAGGCTATATTAGTTCCCTATTGTTGCTGTAACAAATTACAACAAACTTAGTGGCATAAAACAACATAAATTTATTATTTTACAGTTCCGGAGTTCAGAAGTCTGAGATGATGGTGCTGATAACACCAAGGTCCAGGATTCAATCCCTGTACTGGCCAGCCACAAAAAAAAAAAAGTCTGAAATGAGTCTCAGTGGACTAAAATCAAAGTGTCAGCAGGATTGCATTCCTTCTGTAGGCTCTAGGGAAGAATCTGTTTCCTTGCCTTTTCCAGCTTCTGGACGTCAGCCACATTCCTTGGCCCCTGGCCCTCCATCTTCAAACTGGCAACGTCTGGCCAAGTCCTTCTCATGCTGCCATCCCGCTGGTTCTTTTTGCTTCCCTCTGCCACTTTATAAAGACCCTTGTGAGTACCTTGGGCCCACTTGGATAATCCAGGAGCATCTCCCCATCACAAAGTTGATTAGCAACCTTAACTCTCTCTGCAACCTTAATTCCCCTTTGACATGTAATATAACATATCCACAGGTTCTGGGTCAGGATGTGAACATCTTTGGCGGTGGGGAAATTATTCTTTCCACGACACAGGCCTAGGAAGAAAAGGGTTTCCATCCTAAGAGGAAAACCTGGAAGATTTCTCATGAATACATGATGTGGGGCAATACTCCATTTAAGTATTTTAAAGTTAGATTGGATGTTGGGATTTCCAAATTAAGCATTTTAAAAATGTAAGCTCTAATATTGCTTTATTCTGATATCGTATCAGTTTTAATTATTCCACTCAGCAGCCAATTAGCACATCTCTTTAGGTGCCATAGGCTGAAGCCTATACTTTAGTTCCTTGTATTTTCCCCTCTCTCCCCACACCCTACCAAAATGAAGCCATTTCTGTGCTTCATTGCCTCAGGAGAGGTATACAGCCTGGGTAGAGGGAGGAGACGGAGGACAGAGAGGACTGTGGGTCCCTGGGTCCTGCTTCCTAGTAGCCCTCTGAGGAAGTGGTAATTCCCCAAAGAGGAGTGGCCTCTGTGCAGGGAGATAGACCAGAAGCAGCAGGCCTCCCAGTCGCCTGGGAGATTTCCTCCTTGGCTTCCCACAGAAGCAGCAATGAACAAGGGACCATTAATGGCTTAGTGGAAACTTACATATGATGACAGACAATCGGTGACCAGATGAGGCCTCCCCCCAGGTGTCTGGCACTGTGGAAGGTTCCAAGATCTAGTCTCGACACCAGAGAGGCAGGAACTGCAAGAATGACTCAGATCAAATTTCCCAACACTCTGCCAAGATGGGGTGCAGAAATGAAATTAAGTTGATTTATAAAAACAATAGAGAGAGGCAATGTTGCTTGCACACATAAATTTATAGTCTGGGACCAATAACAAAAAAGGAACTTACTTTTCAATCTACTGGGGAGCTTGGGCATATAGAAGAGAAGGCAGAGGGGGAGCCACGTGTCGTACATGGGAAATCACAAGCTTAAAATGAACCTTTTGATTTTCTTTATCCACATCAGAGAATACGAGCTCCTTCATGGAGAAGTTTATGTGCAATAGCATTATAGGAAGACTGAGAGAGAATGAAAAATAGTTGGAGTGCTCTAAAGAACATCTACGTAAATTGGAGCAGCCTTTTTGAAGAGCTATTAGGCAATATCTAGGCAACAGGTGCATCTGCTGTGATTGAGCAACCTGATCAGCACAAATGCTCAGCAATGTATGTAACAGGGATGTTCTCAAATAGCTTCTCTCCTCTCTACCGTTCCTTGCATGGCTTAGGCCAGCATCTCTCAATTGGCCCACTGTGACAGTCTCCTATCTGATTTTCCTGTGCCTAGTCATGCCTCGCTATGGAAAGATTGCTAAGAATACAAACCTAATATCACTTCCCTGTTCAGCACTCTGCAGTGCTCTTCTCCACTGCCCTCTGTATACAGGTCCATGCTCTGAGCTTCATACACAAGGCCCCATGGCCTGGCTACTTAACAAGGGCTCCACTTTCCAAGCATGCTGCCAAGTTTGTTCACCAAATGGACCAGTTGGCTCCTGTCCGTGCCTCTGTGCATGCTATTCCCATCTGCTCTGCTCTAACTCAGTTGCCTCCTTATCCATCAGAAATCTCTTCATTTCAAAAGCTGGACTTGAACCCCCAATGCAGTAGTAGTTTTGTTTGGGCTCCCACAGGACAGTGTGTACCAAGATAGAATAGAAATTAGCACATTAGATTGTAATTTCTTAAACAATTCTTTCTCCTCTGCTTAATAAATTCTTTTTTTTTTTTCCTTTTTGTCTTTTTTTCGTGTCCGGCAACGGATCGCAACCCTCAGTGTCGCGCCCGTACCAGACCGGGACCAGCAACGGGATCGCAACCCTCGGTGTTGCGTCAGCACCTCACTCAGCCAGTGAGCGGGAACCGGTCTGTATGTGGGATCCGAACCCTTGGCAGGAGCGCCACCACGCTCCCAAGCAGCGCACTGTAGCAGTGCGCCACCAGGCCGGCTCTTAATAAATTCTTTGAAGCTACAGGTCATGCCTTGTATCTCTATATTCCTGCCATCTTGTAAGATTCTGAGTAGTTCTCTCCAAGGATATGGTTCCAGGCCCCTTGGGCTCCTCATTCTCCCAGACCACCTCCTTCTGGTCTCAGTCATCTCAGGCTGAAGGTTCTGGAGCTAAAGATTACTTCAACACCAGAGTGGTGGTGGGGGCAATAAATTCCATTTTCACCCAAATGGCTCAACAAACGAACACAATATCTGGACTGCACACCTGTATATGTCACTTACTGTGTGATATGGACGAATCACAGTCTTTGAGCCTCTGTTTCTTCCTCGGTAAGATGAGCAAAATAATAATAGCTACCCTCAGACACTGTTATGAAGATACTGAGAGATGAAGTGAAAGTGTTCTGGAAATTGTCCTGTACTGCACACTGATAACCTCCAAAGAACCACTTTAGATAAAAGTGGCCCCAAAAAAGAAATATAAAAAAATGAAGTCCCTCATTTAGGAAACTGGTTCATACAGATAAATCCTCCTTATTTCTTTCTCAACGTTTAAACTAACTTTGTGCTTAAATCTGCCTCAACCTGCCTTCACCTGCAGGACATGTCCTCCTCTCTCTAGGCTTTCTTTTTCTTTCTTTCTTTCTTTCTTTCTTTCTTTCTTTTTTTTTTAGCCCCATCCCCAGCTGTTATCCTCTGTGAGAGAAAAGCCCAACGTTCCTTCCATGACACAATCAACTGGATACGACAGCCACATATCTGGGTTCAAATCTCAACTCTGCCATTTTCTAGCTACGTGACTTTAGAGTGGTTACTTAACCTTTCACTGCCTCAGTTTCCTCATCTTCTATTTCTTAGGTGTGTGGGGAGGATTAAATGAGACACTATAACTGCTCCTTTCGATTTTGATAATCCCCATCCCTACTCTCACTCAGCCTCCCACACGTTTACTCACACCCAGGGTGTCTTCTTCACTCAACCATAGTTTCATTTTCAAGATTTTAAACTTGGAAATCCTCTTTTCTGAGTGTAACCTTTGGTTCTTTCAGTTCTCTTCCTTTCACCTCTGCCTTTAGCTTGGCTTCCAGCCACTTAAGCCATCCTCATTCTCCCAGACCATTTTTGTCTTGTTTCTGTCACCTCTCTGCCAAGCCAGAACCCCATGGCCAGCCTTTTCACCATGCGCTCACTGCTTCCTTGCATTTCCACACTCCCTTTCTCTGGATGATCTCCAGGCCTGGATGACCCTCTTATTACTGTTTTAGCTTGCAAAGGTCCAAGTTTTCAAGAGAAAAAGTCCTTTCCTCCTATGCTGTGGGAGCACCCTCATTACCAAAAAGTCTTTGTCAACAATCTCCTGTAGGGCCGGCCCAGTGGTGCACTGGAGAGTGCGCCGCCTGGGAGTGTGGTGGCACTCCCGCCGAGGGTTCAGATCCCATGTGGAGACCGGTTCCGCTCACTGGTTGAGCGTGGTGCGGGCGCAACACCAAGGGTTGCGATCCCGTTACCGGTCAGTAAAAAAAAGACAAAAAGGAAAAAAAAAAAAAACAATCTCCTGTAACCGGCACCCTGGCTCCCACTCCATAGTGCCTCCCACAGGCTTTGCTCCAACAATGATCCTTCATATCATTTGTCTCTTTAGTTGTTCTTTCTACATCTTCTTCCCCTCAGCATATAATAAACTCAGATATCCTCCATTCTAAAACCACCTTTGCAGCCTTCCACTTTAGATACCACACTGTGCCAATCCATCCCTTCATTAAATTTCTTTGAAGAATGGTCTGCACATGCTCCCCAACCTGATCATCACCTGTTCACTTGTTAATCCTTTACAATGTGACTTCTGCACCCACCATTCTACTTGACCACCAGCCTAACAACCTCCCAGCTGCCAACTCAGATGGCAGTCCTCATCTTTTGTCTAGCACTTGGCACTCTGGCCCACTGTCTTTTTTGAAACATTCTCCTTCCTTGATCTCCACTACTGCTTTATTGTGGTTTTACCTCTGTCTATTCTCTTCCTCAACCATGATGCTCTTACCTTGACACCACTCACTCGGTGAGAACACTCATGGTTTCAACCAGGGGTTGGCAGACTTCTATTAAATGTCAGAGAGTAACTCTTTTCAGCTTTGAGAGCCAAGAGGCAAAATCAAGGCAATCATGTAGGTACTTACATAAACATTTTAAATGTAAAAACCGTTTTTAGCTAGCAAGCCATCTGAAAATAGGTGGTGGGTTTGATTTGGCCCATAGGCTATAGTTTGTCAGCCTCTGGTTTCAACCACCACTTCTTTTTTTTAAAGATGACCAGTGAGGGGATCTTAACCCTTGACTTGGTGTTGTCAGCACCACACTCTCCCAAGTGAGCCACGTGCTGGCCCCAAATATATGTCTTTTGATTGACGAATTTATTTTATTTTTTCATTTTGCTTGTTTTATTATTATTATTTTTTTGATTGGGGAATTTAATCCATTACCATTTTTACTGATGACTAATGATAGGGAAGGACTTACTATTGCCATTTTGTTCATTGTTTTCTGTGCACCTTGTAGGTTTTTTGTCCCTCCTTTCCTCTCTTACTGCCTTCCTTTGTGTTTTGTTGACTTTTTGTTGTTGTTATGTGCTTTGATTCCCTTCTCATTTTTTTTTGTGTATGTTCTGTAGATATTTTCTCTGTGGTTACCATTGCAATTATATAAAATATCTTATAGTTATAACATTCTATTTTACACTGATAACAACTTAATTTCAATCACACACAAAAACTCTACTCCTTTATAGCAGCTCCATCCTGATGCCACACTTTGTTATTGATGTTACAAATTATATTTCTATGTATTATGTACCCATTAACATAAATTTATAGTTTAGAAAAATGTTTTTGTCATTTGAATTCTATGAGGTTAGAGTGTGGTGTTGTAATACCAAGATCAAGGGTTCAGATTCCTGTACTGGCCAACCACAAAAAATAAAAATAAAAATTCTGTGGACCAAAATTAAAATAGTACAAGTTACTATATTTGTCCATGTATTTACCTTTACTGAAGAACCTTTCTCATGCAGCTCCATGTTGCTGTCTACCATCCCTCTGTTTCAGCTGGAAGGACTCCATGTAGCACTTCTTGCAGAGCAGGTCTGGTGGTAATGAACTCCCTCAGCTTTTGTTTATCTGGAAAAGTCTTAAGTTCTTATTAATTTTTGAATTTTGACAGTTTTTCCAGATGGTATTCTTGGCTGACAGTTTTGTTCTTTCAGCATTTTGACTATATCATCTGAACTCTTGACCTTGGTGTTACAAGGTTGTGCTCTAACCAGCTGAGCTAACTGGCCAGCACCTGCAGGTCCTGCCCTTCTAATGTGCTACTCCCTTCTGTTTTCAGCATCTTCCAAACTCTGGCACTAGTCCCATCAGTTGCCTACTGATACAGCCTTGTTGAAGTGTGGCTTAGTACTTGAGATGGCTGTCCAAGCGCAGTAGTGGGCAGCTGAGGGGACAAAAGTAGCATTTTGTCATCTCCCTCTCTCTCTCCCTTATATCCTCTTGGATGATAAACTTGACTATGTATAAAAATTTTGAAGCACATAGTACTTTAAAGATAACCTAACTGCCTTAACTTACAGTTGTGACTGGCACAGAGTTCACTTTCCAAAGCACCACAGGCAACAATTTGACCAAATGTTTCACCAGCACATAACTAAGGGTGATAACTTTCCAGCCTGCCGTATCTTTACCCTCATGTCCCCAAGGTCAACTCTCTCCATTCAGCCAATTCTAAACTTTAGATTCTGTAACCTGCAGCTCCCACGTTGGGAGCACCAAATTCTATATCAATTAAAATACAAGTTCAGCTCTTAGTAACTGGGTCTCCAAAATCCATGTCTTAAACAAATTAGGGTTTTTTACACGCTAATTTCTGTCTAAGGAACAGTCTAAACATAGGCAATCTAGAGATGAAATGGTGTCTTTACAAGGTTTTCAGGGATTCATACTCATTTTCTATATTTTCAGATGATGTTAAAATGGTCATTTAGCCTCCACAAGATAGCTGCATGAACTCCAGCTTTCACATCTACCTTTGAGGCAGCATGAAGTAAGAAAAGGCAAGGGCAAAATGAGATTGGTCAACTGGTTCATCTCTCCCTCCCATCTTTTTTTGCCATAAAATATATTTGTATAAGCATTTAGGCACTTTTAGGTGTGAAAAATGATACTTGCATCACTAATCATTAGGGAAATGCAGATGAAAACCACCATGAGATATTGCCTCACACTGTTAGTATGGCTATTATCAAAAAGACAAGAGATAACAAATGTTGGCAAAGGTGTGGGGAAAGGGATTCCTAGTGCACTGTTGGAGGGAATGTAGATTGGTACAGCCATTATGGGAAACAGTACAAAGGTTCCTTAAAAAATTAAAAATAGAACTACCAATGTTGCAGGGAACCCCAAGCATTTTCTAATTGTTAAGCTTTCCCTTTTCCACTTGAGAAACTGTTTTAGAAACTCTATGCTCCACTGTAGACTCTGGCCCCTGCCATTTACCCTGCTTGCTTCTTGGGCCCGCCCTCTAGGGCCCAAGCAGCAGTCTCAACCCCACCCCCAGGGGCCAGAGGCAAATTAGGCTCCTAAAGTGACCAATGGACTGTGTCCCACAATCCTAAAGTGACCAACAGACTGTGTCCCACAATCACCCAATCCAAATTAATAGGACAGCATCCCTCATTTACATAAGAAGACCTGAATGGGAACCTGTGAGGGAAAAGGGTGGGAATTTAGGCTAGATAAGGGGGTCTTTTCCTTTGTTCTGGGAGACACTGGTCTAAGAGTTCTTGCCCCCCAGTGCTTTCCTTGCTTGCAAGCAAAAAGAGGTGCTGTAACACTGAACAAAGAGCTGCAACACTAAAATAAAGAACTATAAAACTACAACACTGACGCTGGTCTTGGATTCCTCTGTGCGTTTGCCCCACAACACCACGTGACCCAGCAATCCCTCTTCTGGGTATATACCCAAAGGAGATGAAGTCACCACCTTGTAAAGAGAGCTGCACCCCCATGTTCATTGCAGCATTATTCACAATAGCTGAGATATGGAAACAACCTAAGTGTCCATCAACAGACAAATAGATAAAGAAAATGTGGTATATGTACAATGGGATATTATTCAGCTTTAAAAAAGGAGATCTTGCCATTTGCCACAACATGGATGGACTTGGAGTACATTATGCTAAGTGAAATAAGCCAGACACAGAAAGAAAGATATTGCATGATCTCACTTATATGTGGAATCTAAAAAAAAAGGTCAAATACACAGAGATAGAGAATAAAATAGTGGTTACCAGGGGTGGGGAGAGAGGAAATGAGGAGATGTAGGTCAAAGGATTAAAGTAGCAGTTATGGGTTGGCTGGTTAGCTTAGCTGGTTAGAGCTTGGTGTTATAACACCAAGGTCAAGGGTCTGGATCCCTATACCCCCTGATAAGATTAAGAAAGCATCTCCATCGAAACAGTGCAGATAGGGTATTGGCAGCTTTGAAGAAAATCCTGGAGCCAACAGGAAGGTATAGGGTGCAAAACCAACAACACAGACAATTCTGAGTTATAAAAGGATTCAGAAGAGTTATACACTAAATATAATGAACTTCTAGAAATAAGTTATCTGATTAATTTTGCTTATGCTTTCCTTTTAATGTATGCACATATATAAATAAATATAAATGAGATCTGTCAATAAGAATTTTTTTAAAAATTCCAATTTAGGGCCAGCCCGGTGGCGCACTGGAGAGTGCGCCACTTGGGAGTGTGGCGGCGCTCCCGCTGAGGGTTCAGATCCCATGTGGAGACTGGTTCCCGCTCACTGGCTGAGCACGGTGCGGGCGCGACACCGAGGGTTGAGATCCCGTTACCGGTCAGTAAAAAAGACAAAAAGGAAAAAAAAAAAAAGTTTGTCTTCTAGTTGAGAAATTCTTCCATTTGTTCTAGCCTGCTGCTTAGGCTCTCACTTGTGTTTTTTATTTCATTGAAGAATTCTTTGCTTCCAAGATTTCTGCTTGATTTTTAAAAACTGTTTCTCTTTGTTGAATTTCTCATACATGTCCTTGATTTTCTTTTTGACTTCATTGTGATTTCTATTTTCTCATCCATCATTTTGAGTTTCCTTAGTATTGTCATTTGGGATTCCTCTTTAGCTGATTTGTGAATTTCCTGTTGTTTGGGGCCGGGTATTAGTGAATTGTAGTCTTCTTTTGGGGGATTCATGTTTCCCTGTTTTTTCATGCTTCTCATATCTCTGCATTGATGTCTGGGCCTCTGGTGGTATACCAATTTATAAGGGGAAAAAAGCTAACTATTGACCCAGTTACTCTACTATAGGGAATTTAGCCTGAGGAAATCATTTAATAGAAAAAAAAATTCTTTATATAAAAAGAAATGTGGTCACAGTAGTATAATTTATAAGTACAAAAAATATGATAACAAAGGTCAAGGGTTCAGATCCCCATACCAACCACCACCAAAAAAAAAAAAATCTGATAACAATTAAAATGTTCAACAACCATAACAAGAGCTATTAATATCTGCTGAAACTTTAGTATGTGCCAGGCCATCTCATTTGATTCTCATAACAGTGTTAAAAGAAAAACTTTAGACAAATTAAATTCAACGGAGTTTAATTTCAGCAAAGAAGGATTTGCGAATTGGGCAGCCCCCAGAATTAGAACAGATTCAGAGCGACTCCACCACTGCCATGAAGTCGGTTAAGATTTACAGACAGAAAAAGGGAAGTGGCATACAGAAAATGGAAGTGAGGTACAGAGCAGTTGGCTGCCAGTGATTGGCTGAGACTCGGCTACTTGTAGCAAGAGTAGGTTACAGTCTGTTTTCACATCAAGTTAAGTTACAAGAGGAGGTTAGTCTGTTTTACACATCAAATTAGGTTACAGTTCTAGGCCAAACTTAGTTTAACAATTTCCCCCTTTTGGGCTGACCCACACTTTAGGCACTGATATCACTCTGTGTCATTATTGTAAATGGGCTTGGTCTCAAATTCCACTGGGAAATAGCAGAACAGTGGGTTTTATACAGTGGGCTCAGGCAAATAGAACAATAGGAGAAAAACTGATCAGCATCAAGTTACCTTTTCATAAGGGTTAGAACAGAGAGGACTTCCTTATTATGGAATCTCCTGTTTTCAGAGAAAAAAAATTGGTCTGTTTTGAGATCTATCAGCTTTCTTAAAGTATTAGTTTGACTATGTGGTACTTAACACGAGTGACTCCATTTTGGTTTGGTCGATCTGTTGGAAACTAGCACAGGAGCTCAGTCCAAAACAGTGGACCCCCAACATTTTTGTTTTATAATTCCTCCCCCCTCCCTTTGATCAGGTTCTTACTTAGGTGGGAGAATGCCCAAAACTTAGGGCATTAGCACCACTCTTAGTTTCCATGATTTTAGGTTTCCAGTCTCAACACGTCATTTATAGGTTATGGTATCCTTATGATCATGCATTTCTTTGGCTTTTGTCATTCCATTCAAAGAGACTATTTGACATTCCACACATAGCTGCATGCAAACATTTAAAACTTTTGTGAGAATACAACACACCAGGGAGACTATTTTGACTACTGGGAAGATAATACCAAGAGTTTGGAGTATGCTCCTTAGCCAAGATCTCCATGAAGCAAAATCATATAGATTAAAGAATAAGTCAGATAAACAGTCTATCCATTTTAACCATTTGTTAATCCCCTGCAACTAAGTCTTTATAATACCCGATATATTCATCAATGTGCAGCAAGAAGTGTCAGCATCTGCACAGATTCTTCCCTGTTCATCGAGTGAGTAATCTAGATCAATTCTATTATCTAGCCCAGCTTTATTTAGCAAGAGAACTTAAAGAAGTTTGTTGTGTAACCATAGACTTTGCAGTAGAATCTGCTATAGAACCTATTGCAAGGGATAATTTTTTAATCATTGCCTCACTTATATTTACTCCAAGCAATGGAAAACAAAACAAAAACTTAACAAATGATGCCCATCCTGAAGGGCTGATGCATTCTTGCAATGTTCTCTTTAACCTACGACCTAGGTTAAGAGGAGTGAACTAATGTTCTGTTTCTGAGTGACTATGGAGCAACAAAGATACTATTAAAATTTCTAGCCCACATTGGACCTTCATTTTTCATCTATCAAGGTTGCCCATTATAAGGTTTGCTGCAAAATCCTCCACAAATAAAAGCATATCCTATGGGTGTTGCTTTGCCTCCCACAGATTTGTCACCCCTTTTCCCCTGGGTGATAGAGCCACCAAAGGTTACTCAAAGCCCATCTCTTCTGAGCAGTGAGATGCCCCAGAAAGGGGTTAATATCCCAGAACCCTCAAGCACGAGGCATTCCTTCCATTTGGGAAATTAATCATGAATTGGGGTTCTCTTCCTGCATTTATTCTCCAGCCCAGCAAGTTACAGGAAGAGACATAGGTGGGGTTTTGCTAAGTACAGTTAAACAAGTTTAACAATAGAAGCTGGTAACCTTCAGTAAGTCAAGCAAGATGACCTTCTGTAATGCAATTTGCAACAAAGGCTTGATTTTAGCAAACATTCTCTTCTTACAGCAATTTCCCAGTATCTTTACATATCAATCAGTAACCTGTCTGTCTTTGAGCCAGCAACCTTGCTGTGTTACAACTCTTTATCTTACAACAGAGACTCAATAGCCTGGGGAAAATTTCTATTGTTTTTTGTAAGGTCAATATTTGAAACTACAAGGCTTTGGAAAACCAAGCCCTGTGAAGTACATTTGCTTTATGAATATTCCACATATGGGTGTACACAAGGCCCTTTTTCCCCCCAGTTTTTTTAGTTTTATTATTCATAAAAACAATACTTGGAATGGTGAAATTAGCAGTTTCTCGCCAAGGGTCTGAGACAAAGTTATTACAGGTTAAGAGTACTATAGTGCCCTGGCTCATAGATCAGTTAGCAAGAAACTCCTTTTGGGCTTGTGGTGCAACTCTAATTATAGCATTATTCTGCCAAGTGAAAGAGGTAGGCATAAGTAAGGAAAAATTAAGAGAAATAAGAGTTTCACAATGGCAGAGAAGTCTTGATCTGTGACCTTGGGGAAGTTGTTCACGTTTAGGATGCCATCTGAGGACAAATTTCTCTGGTTAGATTTACCTTATGGTCTCCAAGGCATGTGTAGTTTCAAGAGTCTGGAGGGGCCCTTGAGCTGTGAGATGTGAACCCAAGGTTCGAGGTCCCAAAGTTTTGCTGCAGTTTGGGTGGCAAGAGCAGTCTTCCTCTGATGTCCTTTCCGGAAGATACAATCTCCAGGTTTTAGATTTTGAAGGGTTTGATTGTACTCAGTCAGTGGATCATAAACAGCTACCTCTCCCTGGTAAAAATGCACTTTGGCATAATACATTAAAGCCTTGCAGCATTTAGTCATCTCAGAGTTTAGGAGAGCAGGAGAGTCATGAGGTTCCGTTGTTAGAGGCATAAGCCTTCTAGTGAATATTTCATAAGGGGTCAACTTATGTTTCCCACTGGAAGTAGATCTGATTTTCATCAATCTACAATACCTTTGACCAAGGCAATTCAGTTAATTAAATTAGCTTTGTCTAATGCTATTGTATCTGTATACCTTATTTAACTGTTTTATAACTGTCCAGTGGAACAAGTGCCCTATCACTGGACATTTTCTCCAGGCACATCACATGAGAGAAACACATTTTTAAAATAACCTTTTAGCTACTGTTATAGCATTGTCCTGCCTGCATGGGAAAGCTTCTATACAATCAGAAAACATGCACTGAAAATGACAATTGAATGAAATCCCTCTATAAATGTTTAAATGACCCATCAGATAGCAGAAATGTACCTGAAGTTTTGATTGTCTTCCCAGAATTATGGGTTTGACAAGCCAAACATTGGCCATAAACCACTTTAGCAATTTTATGTCACCACACCAATTTTTTCCCCATAATTTGGATCATTTTATCTCTTCCATGATGAGTCATGGAGTGCAGGGCTTTTAATAATAAAGCTTTTATTAAAGGAAGGATGAGGCAGCCACTCAGGCTCTCCATGAGGCTACACTTAATGTTGGATTTATAGATATATATATATATATTTTTTTTTTTGTCTTTTTTTTCCATGTCCGGCAACGGATCGCAACCCTCAGTGTTGCCCCCGTACCGGACCGGGACCGGCAACGGGATCGCAAGCCTCGGTGTTGCTCCCGCGCCTCGCTCAGCCAGTGAGCGGGAGCCGGTCTGTATGTGGGATCCGAACCCTCGGATGGGAGCGCCACCGCGCTTCCCAAGCGGTGCACTAGCGCAGTGCGCCACCGGGCCGGCCCTATAGATATATTTTAAATACCAATTTTGTTTCTCCAATTCAGGTACATCACATTGCTTATCAAATGGGTTATCATAGGTAATTTGACTTGAATTATGGAGTTCATTCAAATTGTATATCTTAATAATTTCAGTATAGACTAACTTAGTATGAAAATTTGCCAAAGCATTCCTTTGGCATTTAATTAATTCTTGCCTTACTTGATGTTGGTTAGCAGTTTTATAAACCAGTTATGTTTTTTTCATTAGAGTTCAGGAAAACTCTTTTTTTTTTTTTTTTTTGGTGGCTGGCCAGTATGGGGAACCCTTGACCTCGGTGTTATAAAACTGTGCTCTAACTAGGAAATTCTTACCTAGTCCAATGATATGATCTAAAGGCTATCAGAAACCTGTACTTGTCAGAGTCCTTTCCATTCTTCCCATGAACTTCCTTGAAGACACAACACTTTAGATTATAATTGTTTGTAAAGAGCTTTAAGAAAAAGCATCAGAATCAAACAATTAAGTTTTTTGTGAACAACAAAACTTAAAACGGTATGACTAAAGATGCAATTGATAAGAAAATTGGGTTATTTCTTTGACTTTTGAAAATTTAACATAATAATCATAATTATGACTGATAACATACCAAGACATGTTAGACCTTTAGGAATTTCATACAATTTTGTAACATATATTAATAGCATATCCATACAAATATAACTCAAAAGATGATAATCTTATCCCTATTTTATATCCAAGGCACAAACGTGATAACCTGCTCAAGGTCAATAGATAGTATGTGGTAGAATCAGGACTTAAACTCTGGGTATGGGTTTATACAGATCCAAATCTGTGCTATGCAACTATGAGAAAACACAGTATGTTGCAATAATAAATATGCTGCACAATTCTGAGCAGAAAAAAGGAAAACAGATTTGTGTATACACTATAATCAGAACTATGTAAAATATGTATATGACAGGTTAAAAACTCAAGAAGTCTGCAAAATATCTAGAGTCATATTGCAGTAAAACATGAACGTCCAAGCTCTGTTTCTGGGGACCAGGAAGTCCAGTGGCTCTGAATCTTTTTTGGGCTATAGGACCTGTATTAGTCTTGTCACATTGCCATAACAAATACCACAGGCTGGGTGGCTTAAACAACAGAAATTTATTTTTTCACAGTTCTGGACACTAGAAGTCCAAGATCAAGGTGCAAGCAAGTTTGATTCTTGGTGAAGACCCTCCTCCTGACTTGTAAATGGCAGAGAGAAAGTGAGCTCTAGTGTCTCTTCTTATAAGGACACCAGTCCTATTGGATTAGGGCCCTGCCCTCATTTAACCTTAATTACCCCCCTAAAGGTCCTATCTCTAAGTACAGTCACATTTGGGGATTAGGGCTTCAACATATGAATTTTGGGTAAACACAATTCAGTCCACAACAGGACCCCTTTGAAAATCTGAGGAAAGCTCTGTACACTCTCCACAGGAGACTACATACATCACTCCCCACAACATGGCACATGATTTCAGGAAGTTCATGGACACCAGGTTGAGAACCACTGTTCCAGGCCACCTTCCTCTTTTCACAGATGTAAAAATGGAGGTTCAAAAAGGGGAAGTGATTTTTAGCAGGTTATGAGAGAGCCAGGTCATCTAGTGCTTGCCCTACTGTGTCACTACAGCTGTGGCTAATGTCTGGAATACTGCTCACAGCACCAATTGTCTAGCTCTTAATCCTATTCGTGATGCCAATTGTAAAGCTACTCGACCATGACTATGCCAGTTGTCTGGCTCTTTTACCTACCGGTAATCCTGCACTGACTGGGCCGATTGTTGAGCTAGGGCTGGGTCTGGAGCTCCCAGACCCCTCACGCCCACTCACAGACTGGTTTACAAACCCTTCATACACCAGGCTGGGTCACCAGACCACTTCATGCAGGTCTATAAGCTAGGTAACGGGCCAAAAGGTCTTTGGATCCATAGGTTGGAAAGCACGGCCACCTAGGGCAGATGCCCAAAGCAGATGCCTGCCCACCTCCTTCACTAAAACTCCTCTCTCCTCTCTCTCTCTAAAGAACACACAAATAGCAACAAAACTTAAAAGGTACATTGTCGTGCGTGCGTACTACCACCACACACATGCACACAGGCACACAATTTGCTTACAATGGACGTGCTGGACCACACCCAACTGAACCCAAGGCGAGGGCCCTGACCAAACTATTCTATTTTCCCAACACATATGAACCAGCAATTCCACTTTTGGATATACATCCAAAGAACTGAAAGTAGGGTCTCAAAGAGGTATTTGTACTTCCATGTTCATTGCATCATTATTCAATATAGCCTAAAGGTAGAAGAAACCCAAATGTCCATCATGGATGAATCAATAAGTAAAATGTGGCATATACATACAATGGAAAACTATTTAGCCTTAAAAAGGAAGGAAATTCACATACAGGCCAGCCACCAAAAGAAAAAAAGAAAAAGAAAGGAAATTCTGACTCATGCTAAAATATGGACGATCCTTGAAGGCATTATGTGAAGTGAAATGTCAGTAACAAACGGACAAGTACTATACTCATACCCATATGAGTTACCTAGAAGAGTCAAATTCATAGAAACAAAAAGTAGAATGGTGGTTACCAGGGACTGAGTGGGAGGGGAGAATGGGGAGTTACTGTTTAATGGGAATGGAGTTTCTGCTTGGCACGATGATAAAAGTTCTGAAGATGTATGGTGGTGACGGTTGCACGACAATGTATGCACGACAATGTAAATGTACTTAATGCCACAGAACTGTGTGCTTAAAAACAGTTAAAATGCCAAATTTTACGTTATATATATTTTCCCATAATAATGAAAAAAAACACAACAACAGTGCAGCAATGCCTTAGAAGTTTAATTGCCCACATGGAATTCTACACTAAGCAAAAATAGCTATCAATTTGATGACAGAAACAATTTGTTTCCCATACATAATATCTCATAAACTCTCTTAGAAAGCTCCTGGAACAAACAAAACTGAAAACTGCAAACCAATCAAGAAGCCCATGCACAACTGACATCATGAACTATCTATCAAAATCCATTCATGACAACACTATTTCTCCCTTGCCCTCCACTTGTAGAGAGGGCAAAAAGCTAAATACTCAATTTCTCAGTATCCTTGTAGCTTGGGATGGCCATTGTCCATTTTGCTGGAAATTCATCTGAATATTCATAGCACCTTTATTTGCAGTCCCCAGGGTTTGGAAGTAACCCAAATGTCCTTCAACAGTTGAACAGACAAACTGTAGCGTAGCAATACAGAATATTACTCAGCAATAAAAAGCAATCAACCACTGATGCACGTAACAATGTGGATAAATCTCAAATATTATGCAGACTCAAAAGGCTGCATAATGTATGACTCCATTTTTATGATGTTTTGGAAAAGACAAAACTATAGGGATGGAAAACAGATCACTGGTTGCCAGGGACAGAGGAATCACAAAGGGATCCAACACAGGAGAGAGGGAGTTCACTCAAATGAAGATGAAGACAGATCAAGATGTTAGCTGTGCAGGAGGCCTATAGAGCAACCAAATCTAATCAGCACAGAACAAGGGAGGGCTACCAAAGAGAAGCCTCCAAGAAAAAATGGAAGGAAGTAATATTTCCTACCACCCTGAAGAGACTAATGTGCACATATGAAAGAAAGTATTAGTGATAGGTACATAGAAATCTAAGCAAGTGTCTAGGAAGGCAGCTATGATATGAATCCAAATCTATCTTCACACAAATTTTGGACTCTTTCCATTATTTCACACATTCTAACTCATTAATAAGTTCTCTTAAGAAAATTATGGATCCAAGACATTCAAAAATTAATGCACCTGATGGTTGCACTATGTGAATGTACTTCATGCCACTGAACTGTATACTTATTTTAAACGGTTAAAAAGCTAAACTTTTGGGCCGGCCCGTGGCTCACTCGGTAGAGTGCGGTGCTGATAACACCAAGGCCCCGGGTTCGGATCCCACATAGGGATGGCCGGTTCGCTCACTGGCTGAGCGTGGTGCTGACAACACCAAGTCAAGGGTTAAGATCCCCTTACCGGTCATCTTTTAAAAATAAAAATTAAAATTAAAAAAAATAAAAAGCTAAACTTTGTTATTGTACCACAATAAAAATCAATGCTCACAGTTTTATTCACAATTCCTACCAAATAATTAAAAAACAAGTAATTCTAAGTGTTCAGAAACTATTCAAGAATATTAAAAAAAAAAAAAAGAGGCCAACCTAAGAATGAAAATATAAGGAAACAGTCCTGATTTTAGAACCTAATAAGAACAGTATGAGAAACAATTACAAGCAAATCTTACTCTCAGAAACAGCTGTAAAAACCCTAAATTGAATCCATCATTATATAAAAAAATATATCATAACCATGTCCAGTCATTCCAGCGATAAACGATTAAAAAAATAACAAAATCACCCAATTCTGTCTTATGATGAAGGAAAAAATTATGATCACACAGTAATCTCAACAGAGAAAAGACATCAAAAAATTCAACATTTACTCAAAATAAAAATTCTTAGAAAAGAATACTTCTTTGATTTGATAAAAGAGTACCTACATAAAACTATAGCAAAAACCACTCTAAATAATCAAATGTTAAAAGAATCCCTTTAAGATGATGACAAAAACAACAAACAACAAAAAACAGGAGTTGCTGCCCTAATCACTTCTATTTAAACACTGAATTGGAAAGGTCCTTGCCACCGCACTATGGCAACAAAAAAAATTTAACTTTTTAATATAGGGGCTAATTAAAAACTTTAAAAAAAAAAATACAGGGCTGGCCTGTTAGCTCAGTTGGTTAGAGCACAGCCTTATAATGCCAATGTCACAGGTCCAGATCTCCATACCAGCCAGCTGCCAAAAAAATTAAATAAATAAAAATGCAGACAACCAGTTCTTTCAACCCCACTTCTTTAAAAATTGGTCTTTCTTCACTGAATATACAATCTCTATCGAAAATCATCTGTATATGCATAGGTCTCTTCTGGGCTTCATATACTGGTTTACTGTCTCTCTCTGTATATTGCTTTCAATACATCCCTACCAAGGAATACTGTAAAACAATGAAAATGAATGGATAATGGTCACATACACATTGGAAGAGTCTCAGGAACATACTCTAAGACAAATTAAAAAAGAAAACATAGTCCCTTAGGAATAGATGTACCATTGTTCCATTAATTTAAACAGTCAATGAACATACAAAATTAACAATATATTATTTACCAAAAAAAGGTATTATAAAGAACATCAAGGAAAAGATAATAAACACAAAATTCTGGTTAGGAGTTAACTTAGCCTAATTTACAGGTTGGGATTGGGGAGTAGAGATTTCAAAAGGTATTCATGTATTTTTCTTAACTAGGTAACAGTAGATGGGTCTTCTTTGTTTTGTTCTTTATATTTATATGTATTTTTAAAATATCACATATCATTAATCACACATATTTTTCACATTATAAAATCTCTGAAATCGGGCCGAGCCCGTGGCACACTCGGGAGAGTGCCGTGCTGGGAGTGCAGTAGCACTCCCGCCGCGGGTTCAGATCCTATATAGGGATGACCGGAGTGCTCACAGTGCTCACTGGCTGAGCGCGGTGCAGCTGGTCTCAAAAAGGACAAAAAATAAAAATAAAAAATAAAATAAAATCTCTGAAATCAAAAAACACATATGGGGCCGGCCTGTGGCTCACTCAGGAGAGTGCGGTGCTGATAACACCAAGGCCACGGGTTCGGATCCTATATAGGGATGGCCGGTTAGCTCACTGGGTGAGCATAGTGCTGACGACACCAAGTCAAGGGTTAAGATCCCCTTACCGGTCATCTTTAAAAAAAAAAAAACAAATAAAACACATATTATAATTGGCAACATCTAAGAATAACTACTCAATATTTAATAAGAGCTTATTAAAGCAATGTATACTTGAAAAACATCACCTTAAAAAAAATCTAGGGCTGGCTGGGTTTGCTCAGTTAGAGCATTGCGCTACAACACCAAGGTCAAGGGCTCGATTCCCCATACCAGCCAGCCACCAAAAAAAAAAAAAACTGTCCTGATAAAACAGTCAAACTGACAAAACTAAAATGCAACATTTCTACATCATTTTAATTTTTGGCATAATAATCTAGAAAGGTAAATAATTCAAATAAGTTAGATCATACTGACAAGCCACTAAGTTTCTGTCAAAGTCCTTTTAAAATATTCCAAAATAGGCTACAGGTTTCTAGGATTATATTTCCAAATACTTTTTTTTCCTAATACTTTTTAATACATTGTTTTCCTTTGAATTCTACAGTACTTATATGCATAGATATACATATTTTAGGTAATCTATTCTCTATTTCTTCCTTATTTGATTTGCCTTCATAACTTTAACATTAATAAACAAGACTAGAAACTCATTTTATTTTGTTCCCTTCATTCAGTAGCTGCCAATATGAGACATTTGATAAATCTGTTGAAATGAAAATGCTACAAAAGCCATAACTCTTAGAAATTAAGACTGACCTAAGAAAGACCAAATCATAACAGAGCCAATGATTTCAAAAAGAATACACGGAGGGCCGGCTCGTGGCTCACTCAGGAGACTGCGGTGCTGAGAACACCAAGGCCCCGGGTTCGGATCCTATATACAGATGGCCGGTTGGCTCACTGTGGTGCTGACAACACCAAGCTAAGGGTTAAGATCCCCTCCCCTCACCTGTCATCTTTATATAGGGGAAAAAAAAAAAAAAAAAAAAAGGAATTCTGTTTTCTAGATCAGCAATGGAAACTTCAAAGCAAGCATTCACATGATGTGGGAAAATAATCCCCTATTTGTAAATCTTACACATTTCTGGTTAATGACATTATACTAACATTTCTAGATATCTTTTGGATCTGATCTGTGTATCATAAATTAAAAGAGGAGATTAATTCATTATACCAATTCAGGCACCACAAAGGAAATTATATTCCTGAAACCTATTTTAGCTAGAAAAGGTCTGACAAGCTTTTTTCTGTGTTAGCTGTCCTAACATTATTTATTTTCTCAATAGGTTCTCTGTTAACTGGATTGGTAGAGAAAGGCCATAGGCATATTATTGCACTGCCCTTTACATTGTAAGAGCAAATAACTAATTAACTAGAATATTTCATGTGTCCATTTGGCTGGTTTAAAACTTTTTTCTGTATTTGAATCTGTCTCAGTCAGTATGAATACATACTTTTCATCCTTTTTTTGAGTTTAACAACTTGTAGATTTTGTTGGTTTGGGTTTATTATTTTGGTTGTTATTTTATGGAACAAGGTTAATTGTTTTGCCATGCCTACATTATTTTTAGAGCTTTCTCTAAGTTAGAGTTCTCAGGTATGAATAAATACACATGAACAAATGTACTTTTCTTTAAACTGATGCATTAGACAAATGTAAAGCATATTTGTATTTCTTTCTTTTTTTTTTTTAAAGATGACCGGTAAGGGGATCTTAACCCTTGACTTGGTGTTGCCAGCACCACGCTCTCCGAAGTGAGCCAACCAGCCATCCCTACATAGGGATCCGAACCCATGGCCTTGGTGTTATCAGCACCACACTCTCCCAAGTGAGCCACGGGCCAGACCCCATATTTGTATTTCTGAATTGAAGGGATCCACTCAATTATTTCTAAAATCACCTGCAGCACCCTATAATTCCATCTAAAGTATCAAAAGTTAAACATCTAATCAAAGTCTGCCAGGTTTAGTGGTAACTCCCAGGATAAAACCTTGAAAAAATTAAAATCACTAGTAAACTACTTACAGATTTCCAAATAGTTCTGTTGACTGAATTATGTGATCCTCTTCCCAATCTTTCGAACTGTTTATTCCTCAGTGCCCCTATTTATGAAAATAATCTAGGTACACTAACAAAATAAGAATTTTCCCTTACAGGAGTGCCATCTGGTGATGAAAAACTGCATGTACAGAAGGAATATATTGAGCTGGCCAGTTAGCTCACTTGGTTAGAGTGTGGTGCTGTTAACACCAAGGTCAAGGGTTGGATCTCCGTACTGGCCAGCCACAAAAAAAAAAAAAAAAAAGAAATATATTTAACCTAAGTTAAATGTTGAATGGATACTACGATTGAGCTTTTTTATTTACAAAAAAACTTTTAATCTTTATAGCCTCCCTATTACAACCAACCATGATTTTAGTATAGTGTACTTGAATCCTCACTTGTCAATGAGAAAAACCATAAACTTTTCATTATATTTCAAACTACTAACATTTTACTAATTCACTGTCTAGGTGTAAACATTAAGACTTTATATATCCATTCTAATCATCAATTCTTATTATACAACATTCCATAATGAATTTGTAATTAGGTTATAAATAATGGCCACAGTTGCGAGGCTAAACTGAAATAACTACTTTGTGAAACAGGAAAAGTACATTTTTTAAGCATTGTTTGAAAATAACAAATTTTTCTCTTTTAAGTAAGGTTCACTGCTCTGGTTATATATTCATAAACTGTTTTTACTACAAAAGACCTCAGGCTCAAAAATAGCAATTATATTCCTTGAAAAAAAATTAAAAATAGTAATAAAAATAATGGTCCCAGAACATGCCCACAAAGATGCTTTCTTAAATAAATCCAGTCCAGTTTGTTTTCTGCCAATTACAGCTCTCCACACAAACAATGAAATGTTAGAATAGCTGATTTCCTGTTCATAAAGAAAGTCTAGCAAAAACACTCATACGGATATAAAACAGGTTTTGCAGAACAAGCACAGGGGGAAAATGTGATTAATACCCTCTGAGAAAGCAGAGCTCAGAAAATACATAAAGTTAACAGAATGTATGATTCAATAGACAAATGTTCTTATATTAATTTTACATAAACCTTCTGAAGAGAGTGACTTCATAAATCAACGTAAAAGCATAAAGTTACCAAAATAATCGACACCATTAAAAATTGTTATGAACATGAACTGTGAAAATGACTAGGGCATGGAAACTCGACTATAAAAATCAAAACCTCCAACTAACTTATTGTCATATGGGGAAATGCTATGTCTTCTTTTCTGGAAATAGAGCTATGTGTAATAAATAAGAATGCTTCTGCAACCAGCACCCAGTTGCCAGACCATAGGAATTCAGTTTACACTTGTGTACCATTCCCTCTATCACTCTCCACCCACAACGGTTCTACTACCCTGGAACCGGTCCCAAGAGAATTCTTAAAATAGGAACACACAAGAGCAAGAGATTCTAAAAATAATCTAGTAGAAACTCAAACATACATGCCTCAGGTTCTTTAGCAGCAGGAAGCACCAGGTTATTTCAATCTTTCCAAACTGATTTTAAAACCCATACTCACCTCACTTCATTCAAGGTAAATTAAAGATATGATAGATTTTAACAAATGTAAAATCTGCTACTACGTTTTTAACCTCTTTAAAATCAATCAGCAAAAATACTGTATAAAGCTTCCTAGATTATTTAAAGTGCAAAAATAGCCTAAATTAATTGTAACATAAAGAAAGTAAACCAGCAGAATAAACCAATTTGGTTAAATTACAAAGACTTTCTCTGTAGAAGGGACATTTTTAGAAAAAGTTTTAACTGCTATTTTTTCCAAGGACTCTTTTGAAGATAAGATACTTCAGTGAAACAGCTGCATTTTCAAGTGATTTCAGTTTAGAATGAACTAAAAATGGTTGTGTTAACAGCCACTTGCATTTCTACTAAAGCTTATATAAGCAAATACCACAAATTCATCATAAGGGCCCTAACTTTAAGGCATGCAAAAACACTGCTAGGTAAATTTTGTTTAATAATATCACACTCTACAAGAAAAACAAGGACACATTTTGACCATTCTGAAGTTACAGAACGTGTGTTGATAACATGCTGAGAACAGGGAAGATTTCAATAGTGATTTAATAAAATTTTGAACAGATTACTAAATCTCAAATTGTAAGTATAAAGTGCATTCATTCAAAATATCATTCATCAAAAGGGCTGGCCAGTTACCTGAGTTGGTTAGAGCATGGTGAAATAACACCAAGGACAAAGGTTTGGATCCCTATACCGGCCAGCTACCAGGAAAAAAAAAAAAAGGATTAAAAAGTCATCCCAGAGACAGCAAGCCTGAAGTGCATGAGCCATGACTCCTTCTCCAGCTAAGCATAGAGCCAAGATGTACCACACTGTGGTTGTAGCTAAGGACTCCCAGGCCTCACAGAACTTCAGCAACGATCCTGACATCAAGTTGTAGGAGATTCCAAACTTCCAGCCCCTTTTGAAAAGACTATTTAGAGTGTCCAGACTTTTCCAACAAATACCAAATTGGAGAAATTGGATTCTCAGCAGGTGTTGCAGCTCTGCCTGATATAAAGTTCACCTGCACCAGTGTGTCAAGGACATTTCCTTTGACCAAAATGCTTTGGTTAAACGAATCAAAGAAATGGATATGTCTGTAGAAACCCTCTTTAGCTTCATGCAGTAGCACCAGAAAAGCTATGCCACATACGCAGAGCAGATCCAGAAAGTCAATGAAATGTCCGCCATCCTCCACCACATACAGACAGGTATTGACCAGATGGGGCCAATGATGGAAAGGCTCATCAGCATGCTGCCAGAGAGCAAGAAGATGGAGGCCTTCTGCATGAAAAACCAGATTGGGAGTTCAAGCTACAGAGGGCTTCTTTTCTCCCCTTCTGCCAGGCTGATCTGTGGAGACTGAGGACATTTGGAGGCAGAGTCAGATCATATGACCAGGGCTTGAAGCTAGTGAGAGGTTCTGGTACTCCCTGAAGTGGATGTGAAGTAGTCTGGCTAGCATGAAAATCTGACTTTGTCCTATGTATTAGTCCATTTTTGCTGCTTATAACAAAATACATGGAACTGGGTAATTTGTACAAAAACAAAATTTATTGCTTACAGTTTCAGAGGCTAGGAAGTCCAAAGTCTAGAGAACACATCTGGTGAAGGCTTCCTTTGGTGATGACAGGGTATCATATTGTGAAAAATGGCAGAGAAGAGAGAGAGACACTCTCCTCTCTCTTCTTTTAAAGCACTCAGACCCACAACCCTGGCCACCATTTTTAATCCATTCACTACAGCATGGTCCTACAATCTCATCACTTCTTCAATGCTCCACCTTTCAATTACCATAATAAGATATCCGACACTCTTAACAGTCACAGTGGGGACAAAGTTTCTAACACATAAAAGTTGGGGGACACAATTCAAGCTTCAGTTGAGTTTTGGGGGGATATAATTCAATCCACTACACCCTACTCCTTCTCTTGATGCATATTTCTCTGTGTGAAACAAACCTAACTAATTCTTGGTGATAACTGAAGTTGGAACATTTGAATTATTAGGAATTTTTTTTTTTTTTTAAGATGATCGGTAAGGGGACCTTAACCCTTGACTTGGTGTTGTCAGCACCACGCTCTCCAAAGTGAGCTAACCGGCCATCCGTATATAGGGATCCGAACCCATGGCCTTGGTGTTATCAGCACCACACTCTCCCAAGTGAGCCATGGGCCTGCCCTTATTAGGAATTCTTGAAAGAACTCTGCATTGAGAATTATTTTTAGATTTAATTTTTTTAGTTACTTTTATTTGTTAGATTTTTCTTTTTTTAATTGAGAGTAGGGACTGGCCAGTTAGCTCAGTTGGTTATATTGAAGTGTTACACAACACCAAGGTCAAAGGTTTGGGTCCTTGTACCAGTCAGCCACACACACAAAAAAAAAGACGAAGAAGGAGAGAGTATATATAGTCTAGTCTAGGTACTTGAGTGAAAATATGGAGAGAAGGAGAGAAATATTTTAAGAAGCTCTGTGTCCTCGAAGCTCTCATGAAATTTTACTCAATAAGTTCTCTGGGTTATGGGTTGTAAACATAGAAAACTAAGTTTAAAAAATACTATCAAAAAGTGTCAAGATCGGAAGATTCCTCTAAAACCAGGATGCTAATACACTTGTACAGAGTATCTTAGCTAGTGCGTCAAATAAAATTACATTCCAGGAACAGCAAAATGAATGCCTTTTTTTCCCAAACAGAATATAATTAATCCAGACAATATGAATTACTTAATTGGCTAAGGGCTCAACCACTAAAAACAGGATATACAATTTATGTTCCAGAAGCAATTCTCCATCAAGAATGCCCACAGAGATGCTGTTCACTCAGCCATGAGGCCGGGATGCAGGGATGACCCCAGACTACAAAGGATGGGTCCAGGGTCCTTAATCTCCATGTCCACTCATTCCCAAAAGTCTAAAACCAATCAATAATGACAATAATAATAGCAAACACATACTGTTTACTGTGTGCCAGACATCATTCCAAAGGCTTTGCATATACAGTATTAAGTCATTAACCCTTCCAACAACACTCTGAAGTACATACCACTATTACTCCCATTTTACAGACAGGAAACTAAGACATACAGAGTGTCATAGCTAGTAAGTGGTGAAGCCAGGATTCAAAGCCTGGCCATCTGCCTCCATAGTCTGTGCTCTTAACCACTATGCTATGTTGCAAGGATAACTGTTCAATAACAGATATACAATAGTTCCCAACTCTGCTTCCTCTACTATAAGACTATAACTATTATTGGCATCACCCGTATAGCTCATGCCTGAAAAGAAAGATAATGTCTGGGCCAGAATCTCACCTAGCTTCCCAGCCTTTCAGATACTCACAGATGCTCCCTTTGGGTATATATCCCTGTTTTTGTGACCAGTTCTGTTTTGTGTACAATTTTTGTTTAGCTTCCAGTGTTTTTGCTTTTTTTTTTTAAAGATAACTGGTAAGGGGATCTCAACCCTTGGCTTGGTGTTGTCAGCACCACGCTCAACCAGTGAGCCACGGGCTGGCCCCGTTTTTGCTTTTTCTACTAAAAAAATACCCATTATTCTCAGCCCTTTTCTGCAGAGGAAATTTATTTATTCACTCCTACAAAGGACAGGATTGGTTTAGATTAAGATTCTCAACTGATTTGGAAGGCCCAGCAGACCAGCCAGCAAGAGGAAGTCTACATCCTCAATCCAGAAGAGAATAAGGCAGATAGGATGGCCAAGGAACTCAACTATGAGGCCCAATTCCATGCACCTCAACTGCATGCCAGGAGCTGACCAAGTGAGCCACTGGCTGGTCCCTTTATCTGCATACAATCTATACACATCCTCCCATATACTTTAAATCTTCTACAGATTATTTATAATACCTAATACAATGTAAATGCTATGTAAATAGTTACACTATATTGTTTAGGAAAAAATGACAATTTTTTAAAAGTCTGTACAGACACAAACATCCTAAGCCTTACCTACATTTTCTATCTGAGGTTGGCTGAATCCCCAGATGTAGAACTACACATAAGGTGGGCCAACTATCGTCCCATTTCTCTTTCAGGTTACCTAAGGTCAGGGAGGGTAAAGTACTTAACTATCTAAGTCTGCTTCCATACATCTGTCTCCTTTCTATATTGCTAATTTGTCAGCTCTAAGCTCTGTCTTTTTAATCCAGCAGCTACCTAGGATTCTTTGCCCTCCGATCCCTTGAAAAGTTCCTTATTATTCATAATCAGTCTTTACCCCTACTTCTAACAACCTTCTTTCCATATTGGACTTTAGATTACATTCAAGCAAGTACATCTCAAATAATACCAGGATATCTTCATTAGAGGGTTACTACTCCATACACAAGGAGTAGTAAAGGGTCCGTTTATATTTAAAAAAGAAAAAAAAAAGACTGTAACCAAATCAATTTCTATAAATCCACTTGCCAGAACAGAATTTTAATGGCTTCCTCATAAATACAGTAATGATAACTCTTGTTAAACACACACGCATACATTCTAATTTCTCTTCCTGCCCTATTTATTAGATTCTGTTCACCTTCCTATGTAACATCTTCTGGAATTGCTCCCCTAGTATTTGTACCCACTCACATATACAGTGGTACATCTACAGTATGCTTTTTGCTTTCAAGCTCCACTTCTGAAAACTTCCAAGTTCCTCAAAGGCTCTGGCAACAGAATTACTGGATAATTATGGTATTATCGCCTGCCATGTTCTGATCCTATGGTTGCACAAGTAGGCCTGAAGAACCAACAGAACGGTGAAACAAGTTAGGAGGAGCCTAGAAAAACCACTACTCCGTGAAACACTAGAAAGCCTCAACCCAAGTTTGTACACATACACATTAGCTAAATGTACTGTTCTTTCCATCCATATCCAAATGTTAATAGTGACAATATCTCCAGAAGCATTAGAAATTTCTCATTATCAAATGAAGTTTAAGAGTGACATAGTGGATCACCATCCATCACCATCCCTGATTGCAGAGTACAGTCACGTAGGAAACTTCTAAAAAAAAAAAAAATTCAAGTTCTATTAAAATCAGAGTCGCTCAGAATAGGACCCGGATATCAATACTGGTTTTTTTTTTTTTTTTTTTCTTTTTAAAGATGACTGGTAAGGGGATCTCAACCCTTGACTTGGTGTTGTCAGCATCACGCTCTCCCACGTGAGCAAACCATCCATCCCTATGTAAGGATTCAAACCCGTGGCCCTGGTGTTATCAGCACCACACTCTCTCAAGTGAGCCATGGACCAGCCCTTCAATACTGTTTTTAAAAGTTCTCCAAGCCTGGGCCGGCCCTGTGGCTCACTCGGGAGAGTGCGGTGCTGATAACACCAAGGCCAAGGGTTCGGATCCCACATAGGG